>NC_143013.1:143923076-144075076 GCF_055824585.1 Amblyomma mixtum | reverse complement strand
AGGCTCTCAAGGAAGAATTCTTGTTGCTGATCCTGCTGCTGAGGACCTTCAAGGAGCCCGATTCGCTGACTTGAGGAGTTGCTGCCTCGTTGGCGTTGTTTACACATGCTCGAAAAACGCCCGAATTTGCCGCAGGTGTAACAGTTGTGACCGTAAGCGGGGCAGGCTCGCGGCTTGTGCGCTGTTCCACAGCGCGAGCATTCGCTTTGCTGCTTCTGCTTCGGGATCGAATGCGGGGTCCTCAAAGCTGGTTGTTTTGACGAGTTCCATCTTTTCTGATTGTTTATGGCTTGCACTTCAAGCTTGGGCACTTGCAGGTCTTTTACGTGCTTCTTAGAAATCTCTGCTGCTTTGCATGTTGTAATTATCTTGTCAAGCGTGAGGTCCCGTTCACGGAAAAGTCGCTCCCTCAATGCCGTGTCTCTAATTCCGACAACGATGCGGTCCCCTATGAGCCTCTCTGCCTTTTCTCCAAAGTCGCATTTTTCTGCTTGCCTCCGGAGGTCAGTTACAAAGTCATCGAACGGCTGGTTTTCTTTTTGTTGCATGGTGTTGAAGAGAGCCGACGCCTGTATTACGTTTTTGTATGGCTTGTGCATTGCGTAGGACTGCTCGAGGAGGTACGTAACTTGATCCGGCGTCTGCGCGCCGTCGGCGCTCGGAGGTTGAAGGGGGAATGTCTGGGCGACGCGGCGGCCGCGGGGCCCGAGACCATGGAGGAGTAGGGCCTTGCGAGTAGCGGGAGGCTTGCTGGCGTACTCACATGCGAGTTCGCAGATGTTGTAGGCGTCTTTCCAGTCCTCCCATGCCTGGTGCGGGTTGTCGCCGGGCTCGAAGTGAGGAGGTGGTCGCAGAAACGCACTGGCCATGTTTATGGGGTTCTAGGTTATTCTGACACCATGTTATGTTTGGTTATTGTCGGAGAGACTGACGACACGGACCAGCCCAGTTGTGAACAGAAAAGGAACTGAGGTTTATTCAGGATTTGAGCTTGGTTTGCTGTTACGTAGGTGGCGCTGGCTGTGGAGCCTTGCTAGGACGAGGTGGTCACGTAGAGATGGCGCCACAGGATGCGAAGCCGAGTTGTTGTTGTGGGTATACATAACACTTGGGACCTCGGCAGTTCCACTGCGTTGGTGTAAGCGACGGAGTTGTTCTTGCTTGCGAAGCAACGGCGGGGAGCGCGGGGGCACCTGGGGATCTTTAATGTGCACTGACATCGCACAGCCCCTGGGCCTCTAGAATTTCGCCTCCATCGAAATTCAGCCGCCGCAGCCGGGATCGAACTCGCGTTTTTCGGGTCGGTAGCCAAGAGCCAGGGCCGGTAGCCAGCGGCTCCAGAATTTTGATAGACAGATATCTTTGAACGCATATATGTGGACAAGGAATTAGTTTCGCGCCTGAAAGACGACATAAAAGCAGTCTTGGAGAAATCAATGCTCATTCCTGGTGCTATTAATCTGTATTATGTTGTACTACCATCGTGCACTATAGGTCATATTCCATTCCTTATGTACACTGGATTGCATTTCACATTATCAATTTTGTTTGGTGAAACATTTTTGTTTACTGATAAACTTGATGCATTACGTAAGGTATTGTTTTTTTATTATTGCAGTTCAAATAAGTTATTTTCTTTTTTTTCTACAGAGATTAGAGTGTAATCTAAGACTGTGTGTATCTTTCTGTATTCTGTATTGATGTGTTGTACT
Organism: Amblyomma mixtum; assembly: GCF_055824585.1. NCBI lineage: Eukaryota > Metazoa > Arthropoda > Arachnida > Ixodida > Ixodidae > Amblyomma > Amblyomma mixtum. The sequence goes on along the minus strand of NC_143013.1, from coordinate 144,073,364 downwards.
CCGGTCTGCTTATGATGTATAATCATATGTACACTTGTGCTGCCTGTGCTGTCAGGGGGGCATAGCCTAGTCAGGCCCCATCCGGGCCTTTTGCTATTGCCTACTGAACCAATTTGTAACAAGTTGTCTCAAAGAAAGAAAGAAGGAAAGAAAGAAAGAAAGAAAGGAACAAAGGAAGAAGGAAAGAAAGGAAGAAAGAAAGAAAGAAAGGAAGAAAGAAACAAAGAAAGAAAGAAAGAAAGAAAGAAAGAAAGAAAGAAAGAAAGAAAGAAATAAAGAAATTTGCGATGTAGCACAGAGGTTTGAGAGACTTAATAAGACGGTCTTGATTCATAGGTGATTTAATTATACGCGAATGTTTGTTAATATAGTGTCGTGTCCGGTCGCTGTGTTGAATGCAGCGAAAGACGCACACGGTACTTTTAGACTTCGTTTATTTAAAGCCGATGAGGGTGCGACCAGCGTCGACCGAGGCAGGAGCCGAACTGGCCGCCCGAAGAAAGGAAGGAGTGGAGAAGCGTCCACGGGAGGGAGTGGCTTCCCAGAACAGGAGGAGGGTGCGGGGGCGCACCGTGGGGGGGCATCCGGCGACAGCGTGCGACGAGGGGCAAGCGGTCGTTAGGAGGAGGATGCGAGTGGTCGTTAGGAGGAGGATTGAGTGGTCGTTAGGAGGAGGATGCGAACTGTCGTTAGGAGGAGGACGCGGGGGCGCACACACACAAAAGCAATAAGGGGACACAACACTTCCTTCCCCCTTAGAAAGTTGCCTGGTATCGTGCAGGGGGTCGGCGCTCACGCGTGGAGGCGCGCTGGCTTTGTGCGCTCGGGGGAGAAACACTTGTAGGCTGGCTGTTGTTCGCTGTGTCTCCTGGGTCTGTCCTGGGCGAAGTCTCTTCTTCCGGGAAGAGGTGCCAGGCTATGTGGGAAAATGGTGCACGTGTTCTCTCCGCTGGCGGACAGCTCTCAGACGGCGTCGTAAATCTACGCAGCTGGTTGAGATGTCGGCGTGCTACTGTGCCATGTATGTTGACGAGCCAAGAGCGCAAGCCTATGCGTCTGACAATTGTAGCTTCCTCCCAGCGTGGCTTTTTCAGAAACTGTCGGGCGAGGACGCGCTGCCCCTCATTAAGCGTGCCGCAGCGCGGAATTGCTTTTTCTTCCCGGAACGTCTCTGCTTTTGGCTCGGGGAGGATGGCTGTGAGCTGGGTTCGCATTTCACGCTCGAACATCATTTTCGAGGGGGTCTCGCCTGTTGTGCTCTGAACCGTCGTGTGCTGCTTGAAGAGAAAGCGCGCAAGGCGGCGCTGCAGCGAGCCTGTCTGATCTCTTTCAAGGGCGCGTTTTAGCTCGGCTACGTAGCGCTCGGCTTGTCCGTTTGTCGCTGGGTGGTAGGGGGCCGATGTAACTGAGGAGATCCCGTTGTCGCGATAAAACTTGAGGATCTCCGCAGACACAAACGGTGTTCCGTTGTCAGATACTACCTTGCGTGGCAGGCCGAACGTTGCAAATAGTGATCGGAGGTTGTCAATGACTGCTGCTGAAGTCGTCTGTCCCATTTGCCTTATCTCAAGCCACTTTGTGTAGGCGTCTACGACCACAAGGAAAGTGCAGCCCTCAATTGGTCCTGCAAAATCAATGTGCAGTGTGTGCCATGGTGTGTCTGGCTTTTCCCATTCTGGGACAGGAGCTTTCGGCGGGGCGCTCCGGCTGCTCTGGCAAGGCTTGCATCCTCGCACCACTGTTTCGATGTCGTTGTCAATGCCAGGCCACCACATGTAGCTTCTGGCACACTTTTTCATTGCAACGATGCCCCGATGTCCGGCGTGGATGAGAGACATAGCTTGTGCGCGTAGTTCTCTCGGCATCACAACTCGGGACCCAAATATGATGCAGCCGCGATGGGTGCTCAACTCTGTAGCTCGCCTGCGGTAAGCGTCGAAGTTGTCCCCTTTGAGTTTATGCACGTTGCCTTGTTGAACAGCTGTGTAAACTAGCCGGAGAGCTGCGCACTTCTGCGTAGATGCTGCAACTGTGCCTGCTGTAAGCGGAGGTTCTGGCAGTGCTTCGAACATCAGAACGTCTCCTGGTGGAAATGGTTCGTCAACAGTTGCGTCTAGTGGCAGACGGCTTAGCGCATCGGCGTTTTGATGTTTACCAACCATGTTCTGGCTCGGCGTCTGGTGTATGCCGCATATCATCACGCCTAGTGGAGAAAACCAGTCTCTCCCTAGAAGGCTTGATCCTGTGCCCTTCACAACAAGCAGAGGTAGCGTATGGGTCTGGCCGTTGTAGTTAACCTGCACGTTGGCAGAGCCCAATAGTGGCAGATTCTGTCCTGACCACGTTCGCAGGTGCGTGTCGTCTTGTTGCAGGGCGGGTGCGTCAGATGGCCATGAAGTTCGGAACGTGTCCTCACTGATCAGAGTACAGGCTGCGCCGGAGTCCACCTCGAACTTAATCAGCTGGTGATGTACGCTTACTTCTGTAAAAATCTTCGGTCGCGTGCCGAGATTCATGGTGTTCAGGTCGTACAACACAGATGGTGTTGCTGATGTTGTTCCATGGAGATCAGATAGCGGCGTATTCTCTGAGGCGTTGACGCTGTGATTAGGCTGGGAAGGTGACTTTATCTTGGCAAGTCTCCGTTTCGTAATGCATGCTCTTTCGATATGCCCTCGCTTGTGGCAAAAATTACACGTGGCTGACTGGAATCGACATCCCTGGGGGTTGTGTTGGTCGTCACACCGCCAGCAGCGTTGTGCCTTTTTGACCGATTTTACAACAACAGAAGGCTTGCGCACCTGGTTGCTTGTCTGGTGTACCGGCTCGGTGTTCCGGCGAATCCCTCTCTGCTGGTGACCGGCGCTCTCCGCTCGAACGGCGATGTCGTAAGCTTTGCTGAATGTGAGGTCCTTCTCAGCGAACAGGCGCTGCTGCAGTGACTCGTCACTCAGTCCGCACACAAATCTGTCGCGTAACATCACGTCCAAGGGAAGCATGGTGGTGTTAGCAGAAGAAGCTGCGTCTCCCTCCTGCCCGGTAGCTGTTGTCGACAGCGTTCCAAAATTGCAGTCGGCAGCGAGCTTCTTGAGCGCGGCTACGTAGGCGCTCACAGTTTCTCCTCCCAGTTGATCTCGTCGTTGGAAGCGAGCCCGGCTGTAGACCTCGGATGGCCTTGGGTCGTAGTGCTTTTGCAGCGCTTTTACGATGTCGTCGTAAGACACTGCCGCTGGTGTGCTTGGCTGAATAAGGGCGCAGACAGTATCGTAGGTCTGCTCCCCGCACAGCGTCAGCAGGTTGGCCCTCTTCAAGGCTGGGTCTGTGATGTTGTTAGCTTCAAAGTAGAACTGAAGGCGTCCAACCCACGATGACCACGATGAGCCGTTGAATTCTGGTATCTGATTGGGAAACCCTCGCGTAGCCATGGCTTGTCAATAGCGTTGCGTAGCGCGGGTCGAATCCACTTTCTCGTCGCCACTGTCGTGTCCGGTCGCTGTGTTGAATGCAGCGAAAGACGCACACGGTACTTTTAGACTTCGTTTATTTAAAGCCGATGAGGGTGCGACCAGCGTCGACCGAGGCAGGAGCCGAACTGGCCGCCCGAAGAAAGGAGGGAGTGGAGAAGCGTCCACGGGAGGGAGTGGCTTCCCAGAACAGGAGGAGGGTGCGGGGGCGCACCGTGGGGGGGCATCCGGCGACAGCGTGCGACGAGGGGCAAGCGGTCGTTAGGAGGAGGATGCGAGTGGTCGTTAGGAGGAGGATTGAGTGGTCGTTAGGAGGAGGATGCGAACTGTCGTTAGGAGGAGGACGCGGGGGCGCACACACACAAAAGCAATAAGGGGACACAACATATAGTGCGCTCTTTTAAACGAAGCGTCAAGGGAGCAGAAAATATGCTCATTTTATGAGCAATTATATCTACAGGTAGTATGAGCATAATGACATATGAGCACAGACCTGATTGGAAAAGTGAAGTTTTTTACAGTGCTGGAAATGAAAGAAAAAGAAAAGAATCGCTCATTGTACTTTCACTATTTGCACCTGCAATACAGAGTAAAAATGGGCGCTTATTCAGCAACAAAAAAGAATACTTAATAATTGTTCTTGCTTTAGCTGAGGTAGCAATTGTTGCTGAATGGCCTAACCCATTCTTAGGCGCTAACTCGGCTTAAACTGAAGAAAAAAGTATGCTAAATTCAATTTCAGAAATTAGGTTTTAATCGAAAAACGCAAGTGTTCCAGATATGTGTTCTACAGTTAACTGGCTGTTGAGTGCGAGTTTCACTCAGTCACGGAGAGAAATAACGTGCGGAAACCAGGAGCATGGTGAGACAGTGTACCATTTGATTTGGGTAGCGCAGTGGTGACACGCTACCTTGAACGTCTCTGTATACTGGCAGGTTCCACTTCGTCGCCAAATGGCGTCGGCTAGCGAAGCGCAGTTCCCTGTCATCATTCTCTTAAAAGGGCAGCGAGTTGTTTGAGCAAATTTCTCGATTGCATGTATGAACGCTCGAGGCCATGCATAAGTGTCACGAAAAGGCGTTACGTATCGGCTACCGCGAGCATTTAGAGGCAGTTCTGTCGCTACCATACACACGTAAACCACGCGATTCCCCGCGCCCTTGCTCTACAGGGTAGACATAATAGCACGGCAACACGCCAGTTCAGTATCATCTTACAATTGCGCTTTTGTTCATCGGTTGCCACATGACTATTATTGCTTCCATTTTCGACAATATTGTGTTGTGCAGTTAGTAATTCCTGTAGGTATTTTACCAGCAATTGCAGACCATTACAGTGTTAGGTATTGATAACTCGAATGCTCAGGATGGCAAGAAAGTCACCTTAAACCCCAGGACCTTCCACCGCACAGGATAGCCCGTTACATCACCGAAAAAAACAGTAATGCAACCACGGGAGCTAATTTTGGCAGAGAAAGAGTCGAGAACTGCGTTATGAAATAGGCACCTAAAAATGTGTGCCCAATTTTCGCGAAATAAACAGAAAAGATACAACAACTACGTTACATGAGAGGTTGCGCACAAATAAATCTGAGCATAAAGAACCTTTTCAGCTTTTCAGCATTTGCGTTCCGATTCTTCCTGTACAGAAAGAGACTGAAGTATAATACTGGATGACAATGATGCGTACCGCGATGGCACTGAGCCTTCCTCAGTACCGCATTTACCCAATTCGAACGGACGCTGTACCATGCCAAAATCAGCCCCAGTGTGATGGCCATCACAAGAAAGTGGTTAGGTTTCCGTTGGCATAGCTGGCATCTTGGTGACGTTAGGCCCAACTGTGTATATTGCCGCGTATAAGCCTGCGTATTTTCAAAACAATGACCATCCGGATTTGGCGGGCGAGCCGAGGGTAGTACGTGCACCGTACCGGTGACCTCTCCCGCCAGGATACATGAAGCTCCACGTGTAGAAAAAAAAATGAGACGTAAAAAAGCGCCAATTGATTCCGCTAACAAAAATAACTGCACGCTATTGGCTGCCTCGCAGTGGCATTCACTTTCGCAGACGAGAGGTAGGTAGCGCGAAGGAAAATTTCCGGTTAGTGACTTTACATATAATAACCTCCGGAGCGTGTGTCGCGCTGGAATTCGAAATTACAGGGCCGCTGGCAGTTCGGTTTCTTGTACATTGGACTAGTCAGCCAGACCGTACGCAAGCATATGAAGCGTGAAGGGCACGCTGTGTAGTACCTTTGACCTCCATTGGCCTCCGACTGCTCGCCTTGCAATTGCTTTGTGAAGCCTTCCCCGCGTGGAGCGTACTTCGCGCGCGAAAGCGCGCCGCGCGATACGCACACGGACGCGCCGCTGAACTTTAACCATTACGAACGTTAGAAGTGGGCGCGGGAAACGTCCATGATGGTGCAAGTTTGGCGGCACGACCGCGAGTGTTTCACACCCGGTGCGCTTTCACGTGCGGAAAATGCGCAATGCGAGCAAGACTTTAGGCGTATTCGACTTTGAGGTGCACGCACTGCGATGACATCAAAGCACCGTCAAGGCAGCAAAGATTAACGCGAAAGCTGTCATGAACAAATTGTGCTTCTTTATTTTCTTGAACATGAAAATGTAGTGCGCGTTAGAATTAAGCAATTTCGATAGTTGCAGTTTCAGTTCTGTTTATAATCCGTTCCACTGGATGATAAAAAAGTTTTCTTCCGAAGATTGTAATTTTTTTACACTACCTTGATATAAAACAAACCAACTCTGATGCTGATGTTTTTTTTTATGCGGCGATTCCATCAAACCAATTTCCTTTTATCGAGGATATTGTTGTGTACAAAGCGGTACATCACTTATAACAAGAGTTGTACCCAGACCAGAACTCTGTGGGACGTCCTTTGAAACATGAATTAGCCATGTTCTAGTGCAATTTAAATACTAATATAGTGAGTGTTTGTAAGGCGAATTAGCTGTCCAGTGAACAACGCTTGGTGTTTTAATGTAAAGTTAAGATTTTTGAAGAGTTTGCAGAGAAGGGCAGCTTCAAACGCCTTCGATAAGTCTAGTCAACTGTTTGCCATTATCAAATCTTTGACAGATATCAGAAAATTCAGCCAACTGCATGATGGTGCCGTATGACATATGAGACCCAGATTTTCCGACGGATTTTTTTTTTGCACAATTATTCATAGATCTGGAATGCCATCTGAGTCTTACATCATGCACTCCGTAACTTGAGAAACATGCCACAGTGATAACCACAACTTGGCCCCCTACTTTGCACCCACATACCACTATACATATTCCTATCTCTAGTGAGCTATCATGGAGTGAAGTTCGTTAATTGAATCGGCGTTTTGAAAATGAAATTTTTTTGGAAATGTCTTTGCCAACGCTGCAAAAAATTTTCTTTCTCAATCATGTTTCCGCTGTTCTGCTTTATTTGTAGCTTGCATTCGGATCTTGCACTGCATGTTATTGAATTTATGTGTTATTTATGTAATGTGGAAACTCGCACAGTTAGTGTGGTCGGGCACAGTCCTTGTCCCAGCAGTGCTGCTCAGCAGGCCGGCGTTCGCAAGCGCGCACCCGAGCTTCGTCAGCTTCGTCTTCTGTCATCTTCTGTCATCTTCCTCTCCTTCGGCAGCGCTAGCCGCTGAGGCAGCAAACCCCAACTCTCTTTCTTACAATACCCCCGGGATGAAAAGGCGCCATTCTGGCGGTCTAAGGGCACGAGACGAGAGCTGGGTCGTAGTAGGGCTTCAGGCGGTCTATGTGCACGATTTCACGGCCGCGGCGGCGATGGTCCGACGAAAGCGTGATGGGCTCCACAAGATAATTAACTGCCGATGTCTGCTGAACAACGCGATAGGGGCCCTGGTATTTGCTCAGCAGTTTTGTAGACTGTCATGGGCTGGAGGAGGGCAACCAAAGCCAAACCAAAGAGTCCGGAAGATAAGGCGGCGGCAGACCGGGAGAAGAGGCGCGGGAGCTGTTCTGACGGTGCAGGTCGTGTGAAGTAAAGGAACGGGCGAGTTGACGGCATTCTTCGGCATGCGCAGCGGCCTGAGAGACGGTTGTAAATTCGGACGAATCGGGGCGGTAAGGGAGTAGGGTGTCCATGATGGAGGAAGGCTCACGTCCGTGCAGAAGAAAATACGAGGAAAAACCAGTAGTGGCTTGCGTTGCAGAGTTGTAGGCGTATGTAACGAAAGGTAGAACGCGGTCCCAGTCTGAGTGATCGGCAGAAATGTACTTGGCCATCATGTCGCCGAGGGTCCGATTAAAGCGCTCGGTCATGCCGTTCGTCTGCGGATGGTAGGAAGACGTCGTGCGGTGAACGATATGACACTTCCGAAGGAGGGCTTCCACGACTCCGGACAAGAAGACGCGACCCCGGTCGCTGAGCAATTCCTGAGGCGCACCGTGACGAAGAATGAGGTTCTGAAGTATGAAACCGGCTACGTCAGAGGCCGTCGCAGCTGGCAACGAGGCAGTTTCGGCATAGCGCGTGAGATGAACAATGGCGACGATGATCCAGCGGTGCCCTGCGGCAGTGATGGGAAGAGGGCCATAAACGTCAATTCCAACACGGTCGAATGGCCGGGCGGGACACGGTAAAGGTTGCAGAGGAGCAGGTGAGTGCGGTGGTGGGTTCTTGCGACGCTGACATTCCAGGCAAGAGCGTACGTACTGGCGGACGAAACGGTACATGCCCCGCCAATAATACCGAAGGCGTAGGCGGGTAAAAATTTTCAGGAGACCGGCATGAGCGCATTGCGGGTCATCATAATAACTGGCACAAATGGCGGAGTGGAGATGCCTTGGAATCACGAGCAGCCATTTGCAACCATCGGGGAGGTAGTTCCGACGGTACAGCAGCTGGTCGCGCACGGCAAAGTGCTGGGCTTGACGTCGGAGCGCTCTAGAAGGGAGGCGCGCTGAGCGGTTGGCTAGGAAATCCAGAAGAGAAGTAATCCAAGGATCCTTGCGCTGCTCAGAAGCCATATCAATAGTGTCGAGAGAAGGTGTGAGGCCGGAAATAGATGGTGGGTCAGGCTCAGAGGTCACAGGGGAGCGCGAGAGAGCGTCGGCGTCGGAGTGTTTACGACCGAAACGATAAATGACCCGAATGTCGTAATCTTGTAAACGCAGAGCCCAACGAGCGAGGCGGCCAGATGGATCTTTGAGTGACGACCGCCAACAAAGGGCATGGTGATCGGTAATGACATCGAACGGGCGCCCGTATAAGTAAGGACGAAATTTTGAGATCGCCCAAATAATCGCCAAACATTCTTTTTCTGTGACGGAATAATTAGTCTCCGCTTTTGTGAGCGCACGGCTGGCGTAAGCAACGACGTACTCATTGAAACCAGATTTCCGCTGAGCTAGAACGGCACCGAGACCAATTCCGCTGGCGTCTGTGTACAGTTCTGTTGGCGCGGAAGGGTCGAAATGGCGCAAGATCGGAGGAGAGCTGAGGAGCTGGCGCAGCGTTGCAAAAGCTCCGTCGCATGCAGGGGACCAAGCCGACAAGTCGTGGCTACCAGCGAGAAGTTGCGTCAGCGGGGCGATAACGGCAGCAAAATTATTGATGAAACGGCGAAAGTAGGAGCAAAGGCCAAGAAAGCTTCTGAGTTCTTTCAGGGATGTGGGCTTCGGGAAATCAGCAACTGCGCGGAGCTTGGCAGGGTCCGGGAGTACACCATCCTTGGACACGACGTGGCCTAGGATAGTCAGCTGTCGAGCGTTGAAGCGACACTTTTTCAAGTTTAGCTGCAGGCCAGCGTCACTGAGACAGCGAAGAACACTCTCGAGGCGACGAAGATGAGACGCAAAATTCTGGGAGAAGATGACAACGTCGTCCAAGTAGCAGAGCCATGTCTGCCATTTAAGGCCACGGAGGATGTTGTCCATCATACGCTCAAAAGTGGCAGGCGCGTTGAAGAGACCGAAGGGCATCACATGAAATTCATACAGTCCATCAGGCGCGATGAAAGCTGTTTTCGGGCGATCGACGTCGGCCATCGGCACCTGCCAGTACCCAGAGCGCAGATCCAACGAAGAAAAGTACTCCGCTCCCTGCAGGCAATCCAGCGCTTCGTCTATACGAGGCAGGGGGTAGACGTCCTTCCGAGTAATTTTGTTTAGCCGGCGGTAGTCTACGCAGAATCTAATGGATCCGTCCTTTTTCTTGCCAAGCACAAAAGGAGAAGCCCACGGGCTGTGAGAGGGCTGGATCACGCCGCGATGTAGCATGTCGTTCACCTGTTCATCAATGATGCGGCGCTCGGCGGAGGAGACGCGGTAAGGGCGTTGGCGCAAGGGCCCATGGGTGCCAGTGTCGATATGGTGGCGAACCGCTGCGGCACGACCCAACGGTGCTTGAGGAGAGTCGAAGGATGCGCGGAAGCGCTGCAGCAAAGCGATGAGCTGGGCGCGTTCGTGAGATGGTACAGCGGCATCGACAGAACGGGAAAACATATCCGGGGAGGACGGGTCGGCGACGTCGGCGGGAGGAGTGAGGGCGTTGATATCATGGGCGTCAGGGTCATCAAGGACAGGAGAAGCGTCGTCGAGATCGATGACATCAACCGTACCAAGCGATTCTCCCCGAAGTAAAGTGGTGGGGAAAGGCAACGGGTTCGCGACGTACAGAGCGCCACAACCACCAGCAAGTGTGAGCACGGCATGAGGGAGCAAGACAGACTTGCGGTGCGCACAAAGAGGTGAGGGTGAATAAAGGACAGTAGCCTCAGAGAGGGCAGCACAAGTCAGCGGCACGAGAACAGAAGAGAAAGCTGGCACGTCGACGTCGTCAGCGGCGAGAATAGGCGCGGCGCTAACAGAGGAGGCGTCCACAAGAGCATCACACAGCGGCGACAAATAAATTTCCGCACGCGCACAGTCAATGATGGCGTGATGCGCGGACAGAAAGTCCCACCCGAGGATGATGTCATGAGAGGAGCGGGCGAGAACGAAGAACTCAATGGTGTATGGGAGGCCTTGGATGACGAGGCGGGCAGTGCACGCTGCGATAGGGCGAATGGGGTCAGCGCTGGCGGTGCGAAGCGAAAGGTCAGAAAGCGGCGTCATCACTTTTTTTAATTTGCGGCACAAATTGCGACTAATGATGGACACGGCAGCACCAGTGTCAATAAGCGCGTCAACAGTAACACCTTCAATGATAACTTCAATAACGTTCATAGGGCTTGAGACGGTCGTTGACGGCGCAGTTCTTGCCTCCGGAACTGCGGCGCCTAGTTTTCCGCTTGAAGAGGTGGGGACGGGCGGCGCATAGGAGAGAGCGAACGGCGTCGAGGAGACGGTGACCGATGGCTTCGGTTGTAGGAGTCGGTGCGAGGCGGAGAGGGATTCGGAGGCGGCAGAGGAGAAGAGACAGGGACGGAGGGAAATGAAGCGTCGTACGTTGGCGAACGCCCGCAGTCGTAAGGACCGGATCCGCGCGTGCGGCACCAGCGGGCCACATGACCAGCTAGACTGCAGGCATAGCATATGGGGCGGTTATCAGGGGTGCGCCACGGATTCACAGGGCGGGGACCGGTGCGAGGAAAAGGATGGTGAGTGCGTGGCAGTGCAGGGGCGAGCTGCTGCTGAGGGTAGACGTTGACAGGCGGCACATAAGTTGGAAGAACCGGCTGAGGTCGTGGCCGGACGACTGCTTCAGCGTATGTCAACGGTGCAGTGACCAGAGTAGGTGAATTAGTGGGCGGCAGGACCTCAGCTACCTGCTCCTGGATTACACGCTGAATCGAAGGCGATAGTGATGGCGTTGTGGCGGGTTGGGAGGTAACCAGCGATAACTTACGGGCAACCTCCTCTCGCACAAACTGCTTGATGTGCTGAAGAAGGGTTGGCTGATCGTTAGCACACTCTCTTTCTTACATTTATATATTTTATTTATTTTTTGGATTGCTGCATAGCTAGCGAGCATTGCAGCAAGGAGAGGGGAAGGGCACAAACGGAAAAGTGGAATTCAAAACAGAAAACAAGCTACATAAAACTTATACGACAATCAAAGGTTTAAAAAAGGTATCGCTGTTAATAATAGAAACAACTTCGGACGGCAAACTGCTTCATTTTAAACTGCATTCCGTGATATTAAGAATATTGTAGCGTGCAACGTCAAAAAGAACACCCGCGAAGAGACGAAAAACCTGCGGTGGTCTCCTAGTGGTTCGAGCGCGCGCGAGAGAGCCAACTAACTTCTTCCTCTTCTAGCGCATGCGTAACTTCTGTCTCTTCTTCGAATGCATGTATCACTGCCCCCCTCTTCTGCAGCATCGACACGATGCGGCTGGGAGTGAAAAGTCAGCGAAAGGGTAGAACACAGCTGCAGTGGACCGCAGTTCAGTCAGGTAGCCGGTCGTGGTAAGGCTTCATGCGAACAACGTGTACGACTTCAGTTCGGTGCGACCGGCGCGATGAACAAGCTGTCGGGGCGGGAGCAACTGCATAAGTCACATCACTGATGCGGCGCACTACTTGGTAAGGGCCGAAGTATCGGCGCAGCAGCTTTTCAGAGAGCCCGCGGCGACGAACAGGTATCCAAATCCACACAAGGTCGCCGGGAGCATAACTGACGAAACGGCGTCCACAGTTGTAGTTAGTGGCGTCAGCCTCCTGTTGACGGTGGATGCGCAGGCGGGCCAGTTGACGCGCTTCCTCAGCACGCTGAACGAAGGTATCTAGGTCGATGTCAGCGTCAGAGTCGCAGTAAGGGTCGACGGGCAACATAGCATCCAACGGAGTGGTCACCTGGCGACCGAAGACAAGCTGAAAGGGGGTCAGTCGGGTTGTTTCCTGCAGGGCGGTGTTGTACGCAAACGTTACGTACGGCAGAATGGCGTCCCAAGTTCGATGCTCGACGTCAACGTACATTGATAGCATGTCGGCTAGTGTGCGGTTGAGTCGCTCTACCAACCCGTTTGTCTGCGGGTGATACGCCGTAGCACGTCGGTGGCTCGTGTGCGTCAGAGTCATCACGGACTGGGTTAAGCGGGCCGTGAAAGCAGTTCCCCGGTCAGTAACAACAACGGCGGGTGCTCCATGACGCAAGACAATGTTGTGGACGAAGAACTGCGCCACTTCAGCAGCAGTGCCTTTGGCAAGAGACGTGGTCTCAGCGTACCGTGTGAGGTAGTCAGTCGCAACGACTATCCAACGCTTTCCAGACGAAGACTTCGGAAATGGGCCAAGGAGGTCCATGCCCACTTGATGGAAAGGGGTCTTCGGTGGATCGACGGGGTGAAGAAATCCGGCCGGTTTCAATGAGGAGTCTTCCGACGTTGGCATTCACGGCATGTTTTGACGTAGGCCCGCACCGATGGGAGTAACCTGGGCCAATAATACTTTTGTCTAATCCGCGCGAGTGTACGGCTGACTCCAAGGTGGCCGGCGGATGGTGCATCATGACAGGCACTCAAGATCTCAGACCGCAGCTGTGATGGTACGACAAGTAGGAACACTTCTTCGCTGTTGGCAAAGTTGCGCTTGAAGAGAACACCAGACCGTAAAGTGAAGGTGTGAAGCCCTCGAAGAAAAACACGCGGAATGGGAGCTTCACTGCCTTCGAGGTAATCGATGAGCGGCGCCAACTCCGTGTCCGCCCTCTGAAGCTGCGCCATTTGGGTGGTACTAACAGAGCCCAGGAAAGGAAAATCATCGGTGGTTTCTTCGGTATTGATTGGGATAGGCGCGCGCGACAGACAATCCGCATCCTGATGCTTGCGGCCAGACTTGTAAACTACTGTTAAGTCGTATTCTTGCAAGCGTAAGCTCCATCTAGCCAAGCGTCCTGAGGGGTCTTTGAGGCTCGCCAGCCAGCATAAGGAGTGGTGGTCGCTTACCACACGGAAGGGTCGTCCGTAGAGGTACGGTCGGAACTTGCAGATGGCCCATATCACTGCAAGACATTCTTTCTCCGTCGTAGAATAATTGGTCTCGGAGCGCGTAAGTGTCCGACTAGCATAACTGATGACCCGTTCTGCATCGTCTTGCCACTGGATCAGTACTGCACCAAGGCCAACATTGCTGGTGTCAGTGTGGATGTCCGTGGCAGCATGCTCGTCGAAATGACCGAGTATCGGAGTGCTTTGCAGACGGCGGCGAAGCTCGACAAATGCAGCCTCTTCGTCGGTCCCCCACAGGAAGGGCGTGTCGTCACGGGTCAGTGCGTTCAGCGGTTCCGCGATTTTCGAGAAATCTTGAATAAAGCGCCTATAATAGGAGCACAAGCCTAAAAACCGGCGAACGGCCTTCTTGTCAGTTGGGCGTGGAAAACCTGAGACGGCAGCAGTCTTGTCAGGGTCCGGGCGAACACCTTGTGCGCTGACAACGTGACCAAGAAAGCGAAGTTCTTCAACGCCAAAATGGCATTTCTCGGCTTTGATGGTGAGTTGCGCGGATTTGAGCGCTTGTAGCACAATACGCAACCGCTCCAAGTGTTGGTCAAAGGTGGGCGAAAATATAACGACATCGTCCAGGTACACCAGGCAGGACTGCCATTTCAAGCCGGAGAGGACAGTGTCCATCATGCGTTGGAAAGTAGCCGGTGCTGAGCACAGACCAAATGGGAGCACTTTAAACTCATAGAGGCCGTCAGGCGTCACGAAAGCCGTCTTCTCCCGGTCTCTCTCGTCCACTTCGATTTGCCAGTACCCGCTTTTAAGATCCAATGACGAGAAGTATCTGGCGTTCCGCAATCGGTCGAGCGCGTCATCTATCCTGGGCAGCGGGTAAACGTCCTTTTTGGTCACGCTGTTAAGTTTCCTGTAGTCCACGCAGAAACGCAGAGTATTGTCCTTCTTTTTGACAAGAACCACAGGCGATGCCCACGGACTGGTGGACGGCTGAATGACATCGTCTGCAAGCATCTCGGCAACCTGATTCTGAATGGCTTCTCTCTCCACCGGGGAAACACGATATGGGCGCTGGCAGACGGGTCGCGTAGTCTCGTCAGTGATGATACGATGCTTGGCGAGTGGAGTTCGGCCGACCTTTGAGCACGTAGCGAAACAGTCCGCAAATTCTGCCAAGAGGGCCGACAGAAGATCCCTCTGAACCGACGGCAAGGCAGGATTTATTCTGACTGACTGAAGAACGTGATGTGGGCCAGCATACTCCGGAGAGGGTCCTCCCACGGTGCACAAACCTGGAACCTCAGCAACGTCGTGGAGGAAGGCAATAGCCATGCCTTTGGCCAGGTGCTGATATTCGTTGGCAAAGTTAGTCAGGAGGACGTGGGTGCGGCCGTCACGTAGTTGGACGAGACCTCTTGCAACGGCAAGTCCCCGCTTAAGCAGCAGTGGACTATGGCTGTCCGCTAGGCCCTCGTAGTCATGAAAGAGGTCGTTCCGCACGAGCACCAGAACACTGCACCGCGGCGGCACCGTGACGTCGTTCTCGACAATGCGCAGAGCGTTGCTGCAGGGATCGCGGGAGTCAAAGCGCGCCACGGCCTGTTTGGTCGAGAACGTGACACGTGCCTCCTGAAAGTCAATCACAGCGCCGTTCGACTGCAGGAAGTCGATCCCCAGAATCAAGTCTCTGGAACACTCGGGGAGTACGACAAATTCACCAACGTACGTAAAACCACTAATCCCAACTCTGGCCGTGCACTTGCCCACAGGGAAAATTAGGTGGCCACCAGCGGTGCGAATGGGGGTCCCCGTCCACGGTGTCAGAACCTTCTTAAGTTCTCCAGCGAAGGCACGGCTCATAACAGAGTAATCAGCACCGGTATCGAGCAGCGCGGTAATGTCAGTGCCATCGATTGTCACACGCAAATCGGATGCAGCGTATCTGATACTGTCGCTGCCTCTCTCTGTCCGGGTATCGTCGGCTCGAGGGTTCCGCGATGGAGGATCTTGACACGTCCCGACGTCAGCGGCCTTGCCTCCAGAGGTCGCTGGTGTTAGTTTTCCCGACGCGGACTCGGCGAGCGACGGCCAGCAGAGCTACTCTGGCGGCCAGGGCTGGAAGAGCGATAACGGAGAGGCGAAGGGGAACGGGACTCGCGCCTTCCAGAGTAGGCAGGGTTCTGGCGTGCCCAGAGATGCTGTGCAATCTCATGCGGTCGTTCGCCGTTCTGAGGGCAGGGTGCGTCGGGATGGAAACCGCGAAGGCCCACTTGGCGGTACGGACAGGCGCGGTAGAGGTGACCAGGCTCCCCACAGTGGTAGCAGAGAGGCCTGCGGTCCGGTGTACGCCACAAATCCGACTTGCGAGGGCGTGGCCCAGCTGTAGCAGATGCGGTTGCAGAATACGTGGCGATGTTTCTCACGGAGGTCGACGGGGTCACACCGTAGCCAGGCACGCTTGCGTGACATGTGCCGATGTTGCTCACGCCAGGCGTTGGGGTAATGGGACCGTAGCCTGTCGTGCGACGTACAACAGATGCGTACGTGGGTCGGTCATCGAACCGGGATGGCGCTTCGGGGACAGGAGGTGCCTGCGCAGCCTGTCGCACCTCGTCCCTGACAACTTCGGACAGCGCTGCCAGCGGCGCAGGTGCAACCTGAGGCAGATGGATCCGTGGCAGTTCCTCCCGGACAACGGAGCGAATTAGTTCACGCAAGGTGTCTACACTGCCGCCGAGACACGACGAAAAGCCTTCGGGCACCATGCAGTTGATGTCCCGGTTGTACTGGCGGGCCCGTTGTTGCAGCGTCGTCTCCATCGTGGTCGCCTCGGTTAGAAATTCCGCCACCGTGCGGGGTGGGCTGCGCACGAGGCCCGCGAACAGCTCCTGCTTAACCCCACGCATGAGATGGCGCAGCTTCTTCTCCTCTGTCATGTTGGGGTCGGCGCGCTTGAAAAGACGGGCCATGTCTTCGGTGTACATGCGCACGCTTTCGTTCGTGCGCTCATTTCGGGAGTGCAGCGCAGCTTCGGCCTTCTCTCGGCGGTCAGCGTTGGAGAACGTAGCCAGGAGACTCCGGCAAAACGTCTCCCAGGTGGGAAGTGTAGCCTCGTGGTTTTCAAACCACGTCCGAGCAGACTCTTCCAGGGCAAAGTAGACGTTATTCAGCTTGCGCTCGTCGCACCAGCCGTTGTAGCGTGCGACCCGCTCGAACGTCTCCAGCCAGTCCTCAGCGTCTTCGAACACGTCACCGTGAAAAGATGGCGGTGTTCGCGGTGGGTGGCAAAGGATTGGCGCCAGGGGCCTGGTGTCAGCGGCCATGGCAGTTGGACTCGACGGTAGAGGCTGGATCGGCGGCTGGGTCCTGGTGTCAGTGGCCATGTCAGTTGGACTCGGCGGTCGAGGCTGCGTCGTCCTTGTTGGCGGGGGAAGGGGCCCAAATTCAGGCGACTCTCCGCGGAGACGGCGGCTGGGTCGCTGGTGAACCGGTGTGAGGTCCGTAGTGACGCCGTACGGAGTTTGCAGGTCGGGAAGCGACCCAGCACCTCCACCAAACTGTAGCGTGCAACGTCAAAAAGAACACCCGCGCAGAGACGAAAAACCTGCGGTGGTCTCCTAGTGGTTCGAGCGCGCGCGAGAGAGCCAACTAACTTCTTCCTCTTCTAGCGCATGCGCTACTTCTGTCTCTTCTTCGAATGCATGTATCAATATTATTATTTCATAGTCTCTTGCCAATATTGTCTTTACCACATAAAGCCTGCTGAATCGTCCGAATAAATAAATGATAAGCGCATATTTCAAGTGTACCCGTGACAGAGCAATGCATTAGGCACTCAGCGCTTCATAGGACGAGATTCACTCTCCTCGTCGCCGATATGCACTGTGAGGAAGCCTTCAGGAGGCAAATTTTTCTCCAGTTTAAGTAAACGAGCAGCAATGCCATCCATCGCGGGAGATAACAAAATCACAGCATGCTGGAAGGAATTAAATGTCTGTCACGTATCAAAGAAGATTATGTGTGTAGAGCATGTCCCTTAACAGACTGCGATGCAGCGCGATGTCTGAAGCTGTAGAACTTAGTGAGTTGAAGCCTTCAGAGTCTTGAGATACAGTACCTAACCGTAACCGCCTACGTCAGATGCGTGCTTTGATCTTTAAGCATCATTCATCAGCATCAGATCTTTCAGCGATCACGACAATAATATTGTTTCCAGCCCGCCCTAAAATCTCTCTTTTTTGCTGGAACCAGCAATGCAGGAGTTATTGAGCCTGCTTTTGTATTGCTACCTATCATCTTCTTAATTAAAACAGAGAACTCCGCTAACGTGTAGTGCCAGTGCCTAAGAAGGGAGACCCCACAATGATTACTAACTACCGGCCAATTTCGCTAACATCATCTTGTTGTAAGATGCTGGAACACGTCATAGCCAACTTCATCAGAGATTTTCTGGAGGATAACAATATACTTTTACCTTTGCAGCATGGCTTTCGTAAAGGATTTTCTACGGTGACACAATTAACAACTGTAATCCATTCCCTTGCTTGAATTTTAGACAAATCCGACCAGGTGGACAATATTCTTTTAGACTTCAGGAAAGCCTTTAACCTTATTTCACAATCTAAGTTTATTGAAAAACTTAAAATGATTAACCTTCCTCCTTTCATTATTAACTGGGTTGCTGCGTACGTCACTGATCGCCGACAGTTTGTTAATATCGATACTTACAACTCCCATGAACTTCCAGTTACTTCCGGCGTCCCCCAGGGCAGTGTGCTAGGACCGTTGTTTTTTTTAATATATATATTAATGACATTGTGAGCGTTATTACCGAACCCGTCCAAATACGATTGTTTGCAGACGTCTGTGTGCAGTTCAGGGAAGTGTCAAGCGAGGATGACCAGATAACTCTTAATAATAATCTTCAAAATATTCTTTCCTGGTGTCCCTGTTGGGATATGCAATTGAACGCTAACAAAACAGTGTATATGAAAATAACCAAGAAACTTAATTTACTTTCTTTTCCCAACGCCTTTCGGACAGAACCATTAACCGAAGTGAGGGAGTACAATTATCTTGCCGTCACGCTAACAAATAGCCCAAACTGGAACACTCACATAACTCACGTATGTGACACAGCCTTTAGGAAACTTTGCCTTCTCCGTCATAAACTGAAGCACGCCCCCGCCGAAACTAAACATTTCGCTTATGCATCATTAATGAGACCAAAATTTGAATACGCATGCGTAGTATGCGACCCTTATACCAAAACTAACATTGACGCTCTCGAAAGAATCCAGCGTAAGGCAGTCAGGTTTATTTTTTCTAAGTACCGTACAACTTATTCCCCGATAGCACTAATGAAACAGCATGGAATACCGGCACTGGAATTGAAAAGAAAAATTCAGCGCTTAAAATTCATGTTCGTTCTTAAAAATAACCTTTTTGAGGGTTCAGCTTAAGTTAAGGACAACGCAGCGAGCTATGGAAAGAAAAATGATAGGTGTGACGTTAAGAGGTAGGAAGCGGGCGGAGTGGGTGAGAGAACAAACGCGCGTTAATGATATCCTAGTTGAAATCAAGAGGAAGAAGTGGGCTTGGGCAGGGCATGTAATGCGAAGGCAAGATAACCGCTGGTCCTTAAGGGTAACGGAGTGGATTCCAAGAGAAGGCAAGCGTAGCAGGGGGCGGCAGAAAATTAGGTGGGCGGATGAGATTAAAAAATTTGCGGGAATATGGAGGCCGCGGCTGGCGAAGGACAGGGTTAATTGGAGAGACATGGGAGAGGCCTTTGCCCTGCAGTTGGCGTAGTCAGGCTGATGATGATGATGATGACATAACACCACTTACGGCACGCCGAACACGACATCGAAACGATCACTCTCTAACGCTATACGGCACCAGAACTAATGTTTTAAATATTATTTTTTTTCCTCGCACGATAACAGATTGGAACAACTTCCCTCTGCCTCTTCTAACCAGCATTGATTCAATTGAATCCTTGAATAGCGGATCTCAAATGTTTTTCTTGTCTGCTTTTTAGTTGGCCAAACTGATCGTGTTTTTTCCCAGCTGTATGTTAGAGATTTCATTTTTCGATATTTCATTAATTGGCTTACTTATGTTTGTTTATGTTTATGACCTTCCCAAATGAAGAGCTCGGTTTGCATTTCGTTTAGTCCTTGTTTTGCTCATATTCTATTGCCCAAAGAACAATCTTTTGAAATTATCATTTGCTTCTGTACACTGATGTTATTTGTGTGCCCCTCCTGCTTGTGCCGTAAAGGCCTGAAGTATTGAATAAATAAATAAATAAAAAAAAATATATCACACCTGTCAATGTTCACGTTGCCTATCAGCTAATACGAACCCTCTAACGGCGAAGTATTAAACGTTCGTGCTGGTGCTCGCAGCATGACACAACGGCGGACGACGCCTGTGTCCAAATGTAAGCCTGAGTGTAATTTGGCCATGCTTGTAACCATGCAATGCCAACGGAGTTTTGCTTACTACATTATGTGTTTTCACCATAAATTAAATTAATACTACAAATAATTAGCGAACTTTGGCACCAATTTCTTTTTACTCCGAAGTGCACATTCATCTGATAATTTGCCGTGTGTTTCAAGGCACCCTGTTATATTTTTTTTTAAATAGGCTTTTTGAGCTAGAACGGCGGATTTTAACAGTGTTGATGGAAGTCGAAAAAGAGGTGAACTATGTTAACTAGTCGCGTTTTTAACAAATTTCTGAGAGTTAACTCTGGTTGCAATTAAAGGTTTTGTAGCTGGCCATTAGTAATAAAAAAAAACATCACGTATATTACTTCTAAAGCGTGATTACTGTTGGAGCTATGACTCAATAAATCTAGCCATTTTTGGCCGAGAATATGGTTAAGCTGTTCACAAATTAATATGTCTCCCTTTCCTGATTTCCGCCAACACGCGGTAAATTCAACCTTTTACCCCAACCATCAAATTTATAAAGTTTAGCCTCGGGCCTCCCTCATGTATAGGATGATTCGTTCTGAAGGCATGGTGCCTTACATGGCGGGCCGCTTTGTATTTCAGAGCCGTCTTGACTACGATACCTACTAAGTTGCGATGACCGCCTCATACCGTTGCTGTTTAGAAGGCAAAAAAAAAAAGAAAGCTGAGAGAGGCTAAGCGACACCCATTTTAAACTGTTGCTTTATTCATGGTCTGCGCTTTATATTCAACCTTCGAGGCCTCAGCTGCTAATTTTTCGTAATGCACCAATCAACCTCATAACTAAGGCAAATTATTTTAGTGCAATTTAAATTTTTCCTTTATTTCGAAAGGAAACCTTCGAGATTTTTTGACTCTGTACACGTGTCAGAGGCGGCCTTCATTCCTTTGCCGCAATATCTTGCGACCTCTACTCGCCACCTCTAGGCAGGACCAGAAATCTTCTTACCTTCAGCAAATTTGAAGCGCTGGAGATGCATTACGAACCAGACAGTGTGCTTCCGAAGCAAACCCCCTGGGCTCCAAACTTTTGACAAAGGCTGTACTTTTGTTTGCTTTACATTTGAGGGGTACTCGAGTATATGTCGTACTACCACAAATACTTCCAATGTATAGAAGCCCCAGAAGTGCCGTAGTTACGTACTTTAACACAAAAATAAAAATATTTATTACCGTTGCGGCCCGTATTCATCATTTTTGGCGCTGCAACCACATTTTGTGCAAGGCGCAATGTCAGATCGTAGAGAGCGACCGCAAAATGTGTACTTCGGTCTGGATTTTCGCGCCATAAAGAAGTAAAGCACACACACCTGTCCAGAATCTTAGAATGGGCGGTAACCTTATTGGAAATATACACCACTCCTGCAGTGGTTGCTCTTGAAGGCTAATTAATGAACTAAATGAAAAAAGATAACAATTAGAAACAAATGTAGAAAAAACATCGTATCGATTTATCATGATGCGTTGCGCACAACGTTATATGTATTTTTTTTTTCTTTCAAGCCGCCACTGTGGAGTACAAAGTTCTGCACGTGGTGCAGAACGCCTGCTACATTGTTGAGAAGATATCGACTTCAGCTGTTCCCACACCAAGGACAGAAAGAAACAAACACCGTGAGTATTTGAATGTACATGGTCTGCGAGAACATGGAGAGAGGGAAGATTTTAATGACTGAATTCAGTTCGAGTCGTTAATTCCAGAGAAGAGGTTTGATCGGTCTGTAGCTCAGCTGGAGTGGCGGGAGGGGGTTGGAAGCTGTGATGCTTCTTGACTGCAGCGTAGCGTAGGAAAGGCTTCCAGTGGATCGACTCTTCAATACTTACTGTGGAAAGTGAGAAACGGGGAGGAAATGCGCGGTCTAATGCGTGCTGCGCCGTATTTTGTATCTTCCTGCTTTCACTACCTCCTTCATCCTTTCCTACATGGCGCGCTTCAAGCGTTCATCGAGAGTTAGCTACTGCACCTTTCCTTTCCTTATAATCCAGTAGTTATTTTATATTTATTAATGAGCTGGCATTAGGAGCGTCTGTGCAAGTGGAAATGGCGACCGCCGAAACCAGCGACGAAACTTATGATGTCATGAGAACCTGGCCGTTGTGCAGATGGAAATGTCCCTACCGATTTGTGAGCAAACTGCCCACCGTGATAGGTGGCTGTTACATCAGTGATTGGTCGCGATAGTTTGTTCGGTAAATGTAACCTGGGTATACATTTACCGCAAACCCTGTGCCAGAAACAGCCACCAGCCGGGGAAGCGGCGCATTACTTAACTGCTGAAGCCCTGCGCCAGGAATGGTGTTGGGATTCCCAGCGATCTACGAATGTCGAGTGGAGAATGGCCAGTTCCGCATATATGGGCATTCACGCATTAATTCTATCGCGTCATACCCTTTCAATCAGCAGCAACCGGAAATATCAACGCATTCAAAAGATTCACCGAGGATCCCCTAAAAGTTGTTTTTATGTATTTACATGCAATACTGACACTAAACACACCTTTGCGAACTCGTTTCGTCGCGCTTTTTTTTTCTTTTTTAAGCCATGCGCTCGCTCAGCGGCACGACGTTTATGCGGCCCAACGGCGAATTTTTTTCATCAAAGAAAAAACGTTTTTCTAGTGAATCCAGGACCTCCAGCGACCAAGTAAATCTGCTTACAGGCACAATGCACACATTCACTTATAAACACGTAACCTGAGCGGCATCAAACACATCAATGGGCGCAAGTGAGGTTCGAACCCGGGGCCACGCGGTGAGAGCGGGAGCACTTAGCAGTATACATCACAAACTGACGGACTGAATGAGGTTGTTATTAGTTTTATATATGTTCTCTAGGGTCGAAGAATCACACGATGTGTGAAATGGAAAAGTCATCATCATCATCAGCCTGACTACGCCCACTGCAGGGCTAAGGCCTCTCCCATGTCTTTCAAATTAACCCTGTCCTTTACCAGCTGCGGCCACCGTATTGCCTTCGCGTAACATGCCCTGCGCAAGCCCATTTCTTCCTTTTGAATTTGACCAGGATGTAATTAATCCGCGTTTGTTCTCTCATCCACTGCGCCCGCTACCCGGATACCGTTACCCCGATAATTTTTCTTTCCATAGCTCTTTGCGTTGTCCTTAACTTAAGCTGAACCCTCTTGGTTCGCCTCCACGTTTCTGCCCCATAGGTGAGTATCGGTAATATACAGCGGTTGCATACTCTTCTCTTGAGGGAAATTGGTAAACTGCCATTCATGATCTGAGAGAACCTGCCATATGCGCTCCACCGCATTCTTATTCTTCTAGTTATTTCCTTCACATGACCAGGATCAGCAGCCACTACCTGCCCTAAGTACCCATATTCCCTTACAGCTTCCAGCACCTCGCTACCAACTGCCAAATGCTGTTCTCTTGCGAATCTGTTGAACATTACTTTGGTCTTCTGCATGTTAATTTTAAGACCTACCGTTCTGCTCTGCCTGTCTAACTCATTGATTATGCTTTGCAGCTCATCTCCTGAGTGACTTGATCGCAAATTACTCAGGTATTCTCCACCTACAATGGAAATGTATGAGCACCTTTAATGCTCTAGCATGAATCTAATTCCATGACGTCAATGACGATGCATACCGTGCGTCATGCTCCGTCCATTGGAATATTTGGCGGCATAAACATGGTAGTTGACACAAATCGCATTTTCAACAGCTTTGTGTGCAAATTTTCCTATAGCGGTCGAATGTATTCCACTGCTGATTTCGCCGATGCATACGGAAATGTAAATAAAACGTAAACTCAAGTTATACCGAAAGCGTATTTCTCACGTGAGTTAGGTGAGTTAGCAAAAAAACGCAGATCACAATTTTTTACCGCAATCGCTCCCGCCGCATTCTCCTTCAGTACTGCGCGACATTGTCCACATCTTGTATTTATGAATCAGCGCGCTGTGATGGCATAGCGATGAAAGGGACTCGACTATTAATAACGCATGTATCTTGTGGCGTCATGGGGGGGGGGTGGTGTAAAACATTTATTTATACTATGTACAGGAGACGTATTGCTTGGACCGGGCCTGAAAGACCCGGCCCTCAAAATCACCAAGTGGGATCCCTAGTCCGGGCCTCGACTATTAATAACGCATGTATCGTGTGGCGTCATGGGGGTGGTGGTGGTGTAAAACATTTATTTATACTATGTACAGGAGACGCATTGCTTGGACCGGCCCTGAAGGACCCGGCCCTCACAATCACCAAGAGGGATCCCTAGTCCGGGATTCGGCTATTAATAACGCATGTATCGTGTGGCGTCATGGGGGTGGTGGTGGTGTAAAACATTTATTTATACTATGTACAGGAGACGTATTGCTTGGACCGGGCCTGAAGGGCACGGCCCTCACAATCACCAAGAGGGATCCCTAGTCCGGGACTCGACTATTAATAACGCATGTATCGTGTGGCGTCATGCTGGTGGTGGTGGTGGTGTAAAACTTTTATTTATACTATGTACAGGAGACGTATTGCTTGGACCGGGCCTGAAAGGCCCGGCCCTCACAATCACCAAGAGGGATCCCTAGTCCGGGACTCGACTATTAATAACGCATGTATCGTGTGGCGTCATGGGGGTGGTGGTGGTGTAAAACATTTATTTATACTATGTACAGGAGACGTGTTGCTTGGACTGGGCCTGAACGGCCCGGCTCTCACAATCACTAGGAGGGATCCCTAGTCCGGGACCCCTGTGGTCTCCGCGGCGGCCCGGGCTCTTGTCACCAGGGCTCGTTGGTCCTGGAGAGTTGAGCAGCCGAGCAGGGCAGCCTCCCAGTCCTCTCGGGTGGGGTGGGGGTGGGGTGTGAAAGCAGGATTGACAGGACATGCCCACACCATGTGATACGTGTCCGCAGACACTTCTCCGCAGTGTGGACACTCGCCCGAAAAGGCCGAATTGAAATGTTTGAGCACTGCCGGGCACAGTACCGTGTTTGTGCTGAGGCGAAGAAGCCAACGCTCCTCTGCCTTCTTGAGGCCTTTACAGGGGGGGTGGGTATCGGCAGTGAGCTCTTTGATACAGGAGAGAGATCTCTCGAAAAGTAATAGCCGGCTTAAAATTAGTAGGCGGATCAGGCGGCGAGAGAGGTGATGCCCGGTGGTTAAGCGCGCGGGCGTGGATACCCGCTTCTCCTCTTGGGTTGTGTAATTGATGTGGACGCGGGTGAGTAGGCGGCTACCCGCACGCACGTGTTTTGCTTAACCGCAAGTATTGATTGCTGAGATGAGCGTCGCGCTGATCTGAGCAGCTCCCGAAAGGTGTTCGTCATCCCCAGGCCGAGGAGACGTAGGTTGGATGTTGCAATTGGAAGGTCGAGAGCTCACTTATAGATTTTGCGGAGAATCACTTTGAGAGCGTTCTCATCGCATTTGCGCAGGTGCAGGTACGGTGCCGAATACAGGATTCGGCTGGCTACGAATGCATTGGCCAGCCGCAGGGCGTCTTTGCATCGCAACCTCCCTCGTTTGTTTGATTCCCGGCGGACCATACTGCCCACCTGACACCCCACCTTGCGGAGCTTTTTCAGCGTGGTGTCGATCTTGTGGTTCATTTGTATGCAAAGTCCCAATACTCTGATTTCATCGTGTTCAGGTGTCGGGCCACTAAGCAGGGAGAGGGCAATTTTAGTTGTGCACCTTGGATTAGGACGTAAGTGCACGAATTCCGATTTGCTCAGGGAGCACTCAAGGCCGTAGCGGTGTGCATAATCGTCCACAATAGCCGCCGCTTGCTGCAGGTTTGGCCTCGATTTCTCCAACCGAACAGTGTGTTGTACAGAGGGTGATGTCGTCCGCGTACAGGGCATGCTGCACACCAGGGACCTCACCCAGTAAGGTAGTGAGCTTCATCATGGCCAGATTGAAGAGAAGAGGTGAGAAGACTGCTTCCTGTGGAGTCCCTCGCGTACCAAGTTGGTACGGACCATGTTCACTGTCTTGAAGTCGGATATATGATTGCCTAATTAAAAGCGTACGTTGTTGGGCTAGTCGGTCAATCATGGTGAATACAAGGGGGGTACTGCGCACAAAAAGACAAGGACAAGAAGATAACACAACAAGCGCAGACTCGCGACTAACTTTATTTGAAAACACGACACTCCTTTTATAGTTTCAAAACTGTCACATCACACACATGATGAAACCAAAAACCTGTCTTCATTGTGATACAGTTTGATAGAAGGGTCACTTACGCAATCTGTATCCTTCTGTTTGATGCAAAACGCCTCCGCCAACTCACGCGCCACCTGGTCACGGCTCCTCCTCAAAACTTTTGTATCTGTCAGCAAAGGCAGGCAAGGGTTATTGCGCGTAGCATCCGGGCATGCGCCACAATGCAGGGGTAAATTCGACCCTGTCCCTGATTTCATGGAAAGCTGGTGTTCTCTTAAGCGCTCATTCAGACATCGGCCTGTCTGACCGATGTATACCCTGCCACAGGTGAGGGGAATCTGGTAAACGACACCCGTCTGGCACCTGACAAAACGAGTGGCATGACGCTTCTCGCAGTCCGCTCGCCTCTTCCCTCCGGACATGACCTGAGGGCACAATGAGGCCAACTTGCATGGGGCGGTAAAAACTACCGGCACGCCGTACCGTTTCGCCACGTTCTTCAAGTTGTGGGAAAATCTGTGAATATACGGTAGAACCGCTAGCCTCATTTCCTTAGAACGGCCACTATCCCGGCACGTCCTATTTTTCAGTTTGCGCAGAAGCTTCTCTGCCACTGCAACAATGATTGAAGCAGGAAAACCAGCCTTCGTCATCCTAATTACCTGATTATTGAGGCTCTCGTGCACCAGGTGAGCGCAAGACTTAGACAAGGCGCCCTGCAGGCAATAGGTTCCGATAGCCCGTTTAACATTCTTGGAATGTGCTGACCTGAACGGCAACAGGTCTTTCCGTGCACGTGGTAAGTACATCCAGCAAACGTGATCTGGTGTTAAAGTCAGGTTAATATCTAAAAACTGTAGCTTGTCATGTTCCGGTAACTATAAAAGGAGTGTCGTGTTTTCAAATAAAGTTAGTCGCGAGTCTGCGCTTGTTGTGTTATCTTCTTGTCCTTGTCTTTTTGTGCGCAGTACCCCCTTGTATTCACCATATGATTGCCTATCTATGAGTAATTGCTTAATGTATTGGAATGTGTTGTACCCACAGTTCACTTGGGACAGGTGGGAGAGGATGAAATCACGCGTCACTTTGTCGAAAGCACCCCGCAAGTCTCATGCGAGGACCACCTTGTCGTCGCTAGGGTGCTCGACGGGATCAAGGATATCTCTATGCAGTTGCAGCAGCATATGTTGTGCGGACCGGTGGGGGCGGAACCCGTACATGGTGTCTGCAAAGGCGTTGTGCGTTTCTAGGTAGGTGGATAGTATGTCACGGACCATGGTCTCCATCAACTTCCCCACACAAGAAGTGAGAGATATGGTCCGGAGGTTGTCGGTGTTGAGAGGTTTGCCTGGTTTGGGCATGAATATGACGACAGCCGTCTTCCAATCCACTGGGAGAAGCGTACCTCCCGTACAGATGGCATTGAAGTATTCGAGCAGCCGCTCGTAGGCCGGTTCGGGTAGGTTACCGAGAAGTTTCACCGTTACCATGTCCCTGCCCGGGGTAGTCCCTCGTTTCATTATGGCCAGGGCCGCTTTGAGGACGTGAAGCTGGAACGTTCGATCCAGCTCTGCGTTGTCACAACCTGCATACGAGTACGCCAGACCATGCGAATCCTGGTTTGTGTACAGATATTTGTCTCGGAGTGCGTCAGCCAGTTTGGCTGTGTCTCCATTGAAGGTGTGAATTGCTCGTGGAAGATGTTTTTGTGTTTCGATGCGGGCTTGGGTCGGATCAATGAGGGCGTGGAAAAGGCGCTACGTGCTCCGGTTTGACAGTTGTCTAGCAGCGGTGTTGCATGGGTCTACCCAGTTCGAGTTCGGCGAGTTGGGCAGCACACTCTGCCGCTTGTTGGGTGAGTTCCGCGATGCGGATTTTGAGTTGCCGATTATGCTTCAGCCGGCGCCATCGGCGGACGTGGCTGTGCCGGGCCTCCCGGAGGTGAAGGAAGTGGTTGTCCACCGCCGGGTTCGCCTGTGAGAGCTGAGCGTGATGTTCAGTATTCTTTGAGTTGGCAGATAAGGTGTTGTAACTAGGTAGTGTAACCTTGATCCGCTATAGGGGTAGGTTTAGTGTAGTTGAATCTCAATTTGGTCCAGTCAGGAAGGGTTGCTTTAGTTTGAGGTCTTGTAAGGGGTTTGGTGCGGATTGTGGTCGCAAGAATTCAGTGGTCTCTACCCAGGGTTTCCTTGGTGTTGTGCCATTCTGCATATCTAATATTTTTGGTAAAGGTGAGATCTCGGCACGTGTCGCGTGCCACGGAGTTCCCAATGCGAGTGGGTTGTGTAGGAAGAGTGAGGCCCAACGTTGACGCAAGTTCCGCCAGCTTGCGTCCTCGTTTTTCTTCACGTACGTATCCCCATAAGGGGCTGGGGGCATTAAAGTCCCCAACGATTATGAGCGGGTCCCTGTTCGGCAACCTTGACGCCCGACTGAATAAGTCTGCAGATGTGACGTTTGGAAGTTTGGGAGAGCTGTAAACGTTGAGTACGTGTAATGGGGGGTCCTGTTTGCGTAGCGGAACGATCGTCACCATCACATACTTCATGGGGAGCGGCAGGTTTTGCCGATCTAATTTGTAGACCGTGCGCGTTTTGTAAGAAATATTTATGGAAATGTGCTTTGAAAAAGCGACTGCAACAACGTTGCGACCCAAGGTTCGCAATGCTCTCAGCGCCAAAGTAGTGCCGCATTCAGGCTCTTGTTAAACAAGCATAAAAAGGCGTCTTCGTTGTATCAGCGTGCGTCGCAGAACTCGAGCTAAGAAACATGTTAGACAGTTCTCTTAGGTGATCATTGCGTCCTCCAGGGTAGCTGAGTAGTGGCGGTGCTTACTACTGAGCAAGAGTTAGACGTATCTGGCGCAGGCGCCACGAGAAATTTCGATTGAGGCAGAAGAAAAAAGAATGTGTTCAGGCTTTAGTATGTGGGGAAATAAAAGACCCATGGTGAATGTTTACCGGCATCCCGAAGTGTTTAGCGACTGAAACTCGTGAACGACTCATAACTAGCGAGGAATAAGGCAGCATTTTTGCCATAATCTCAAAACATGCCACAGTAATTTGTACGTATGCTGGCTGCACATAATAATTCACGCCCCTAACCTGCAACCCACCATACTTAGAAAAAAGGATGCATATACAGCAACCGCATGCACATACTGTTTTGCGTCGGTTACGGTTCGCTGTACATCCCTACTGGCAATGCTTCACATTTCATTGGCCCCGAGGCTCAAAACTAAACACTTATATTCACCGGCATTAGCGCCTTAAGGAAACAGTGCCGTTCAACCATATGTAGACATTTTCCACTGTTTACCCAACGAAACACAGGACTTATTCAGACATGTAAGGTTTAGTTACAAATATTATACTTCCATATGCTGCCACCTGTGATTCCTTAAAGGCGTACACTTGACCGAATGTTTACATCGGCTAATCATGCGATCCGTATAGTGCGCATGCTTTGAGGAATATTTATTTTCAATATCAGGGCTGTGAAGCATCTAGCAGTTTAGTTAGAAGAGTTCAAACACCTCTGTAGCGGACGACGCAGTCCCCTAGCGCTGTGATCGACAACTAACAAACCGGACCGGAAATGACGCGCCATTGAGACACCAGCATCGCCGCCTTGCCACTTTCAGGTGTTCTCAACTGAGTGAGCGCCCCTTGTAAGCCTTTTTTCTGGCTCTTTTCTGCCTGTTTTCATCGCGAAGCTCGATGGTCTCCGAGAAACATTAACTGCTGGAAGAATGTCGACGTAATGCGTGACAGCGTAAAGGAATGCGGAAAGCACCAATGTACCCTTTCGGCTACTACCCTTTACACCCGATCTCGAAAGCTGGTGTCAACTCTCTGGAGCTCAGGTTTCAACGTGAATTGCTATCTCTTTTTCAAAAAAGCGATAACATTAGTGAGCGACTGACGCTTCTGCCTCTCGCTAACCCCGTTTTTGGGTAGGCCTTTGTCAATAGACCCTTCCGGTCTACATCATCAGAGCATGTACTGGTACATGCCACGCCACGTACCGAAATGGCTATAATTGGGAGAAGACTGCGAGGCGTCTCTGATCGGGAGAACATAGACGACGAGGGAACGCTAGCCACAAGCCATTTTAGCCTATTCAGAAGATAAACTTCATGGCATTGCTCATCGAAACACGCCCTATTGACGTCACGTTGTTTACACTAGGCAGAAGTCTTAGGAGAGGTCTGATTCATATGAGAAGGAATCAGCATACACGCGTTTATTGCAAGGGCAGCTTTACCCGATGCGCAGTAATGCCTTCGTGCACCGAGTGTATCTGGTGCCACGAGGACTCGCAGGCTGGGCTGAGAATCCTGCAAGGCCACGCGAGCGTTACTGAAAACGCCGAATTTCTTACTTAAGGAAAATAGCGCAAAAAACGAGGACGGAAAGAAAGGACACAACAGGACCAGCGCTTCATAAGCGCTGGTCCTGTTGTGCCTTTTTTTTCTGTCCTCGTGTCTTGCTCTATTTTCCTTAAGTATGTATCACCAACTTGCCCGTTTCGTCACTGCGTTGAATTTCTTACCTACTGCCTCACGCCGTTCATACTTGAGGTCGATTAGAGGAAGCTTCAGCATTACCATCCGAGGCGCATCTCCACGACTTCAATTACCTGAACGCATAAGTTATTTGAATGATGATATTTTCAAAGGAAGACAGCATGTAATGTTGATTTTATGTTTTGCATTATTACTCAGTCGATTCAGATACACTGCCTATTGGCAATTTGTGTTTTGGTCGTATCGTCGACTGGGGTCCGGCAACCACGCCGTTCTGCCAAACTGTGGGGCTGAAGAGATTAAAAAATTCGCTGTGGCTCACCTTGGTTAAGCCCGGTAATTGCGAAAGCAATATCCGTTCCTACGCCATGGTTCAGCTGGTAGTGTAGCTGGTGGTGGTGCTTGTGGTTAGACTTGTGGCGATGCATCTGTTATACAATCCAATCCAATGCAATGCAATGCAATGCAATGCAATCCAATCCAATCCAATGTAATCTAATGTAATCTAATATAATATAATCTATTCTAATCCAATCCAATCCAGTTCAGTCAGGCCGCCGCGTTCATGTGCAAGGCCGTCGCACACGGACGGCGCGAGATCGCGAAGCAATGTTAAGCCGCTGGTGGTTGGCACAGCTGCTGCTTTCTAGCGACGTGAGTCGAGCCTAATCTCTTCAGCGTAACGCCACAATCGCGCTCCTAGCGGAGAGCGCAGGAGTTAGGCGCCGGTGGTGGCACCGCAGCGGCTTGCGACGACACGAGTCGGTAGCCCTTCTCTTCGGCGTGACGTCACAACACCTGTTGCGCTCCTAGCGGAGAGCGCAGGAGTTAGGCGGCGGTGGTGGCACCGCCGCGGCTTGCGACGGCGCGAGTCGGTCGCCCCTCTCTTCGGCGTAACGTCACAACACCTATTACGCTCCTAGCGGAGAGCGCAGGAGTTAGGCGCCGGTGGTGGCACCGCCGCGGCTTGCGACGGCGCGAGTCGGTCGCCCTTCTCTTCGGCGTGATGTCACACATGACGTCACACACAGGCCAACTAAAGGTCAATGGTGGCACCGCCGCGCCACGGCAAAGGCTGAGAGTGGAAGTAGTAAAGCTTTCTCTTTAAAAACTTTTTCGTCCCTGCAGTACACAGGCTTTAATTAGTCCTAGCTAAATAGAGTAATAAACCAAGAGCAAAAAATTTGTTCATCTGTAACAGGTATGCAATTTGCAACGTCCTGTGGCTTGCCCGGTCGAGGTGCGCAAAGATGAACCAGCCCACCATCGGCATCGCATTGATGCCACGTACGGTCCTCGAAGAGAAAAATATATATTTATTTTCTAACACAGATTTCGCTTCTGGCACATTCTTTTCGTTTACACAGCGCTTAATTCTCTACAGCTCCCTTTTTTGACAATCCAGAAGTTTTTATTCATTTACCTCGCGTTTACGGCACCTGTTCCGAATTCCTATGCCCAGGCAGGAATACCTTTTCACATGAGAGAAAATTGAGAAGGAAAAAGATGAGGCAGGTCATTTTATTTCATCAAGAGAATAACCAAATTGCACGCACAGAAAAGCGCATATGTGCTGTTGGCAGGCGAGTGCCCGCTTAAAAAAAGCCGAGTTGATAAACAAGCACTTTTCCCCTTGGCCTTCATTTGAATACGCCTCCTTCCTTCGAGAGATCCGAACTTTGCACAAGCTGTAATCGAATACTGCCAGGTAAAGAACGCTCACTAGCATCGCGGCGCGATCATCTGCGCTGGCTACGGCGAGGTGGTTTCTTGTCTACCACCGGAATTAAAACAGGTTTAAAACGTTTTCTGGGGCGTTTCATCCGATTTAAGATATGTTTGGGGTTTAATACGTTTGTTTTTCATATATAATCAGTATTTATTGAGCAAAGCGCTGCTTGAGCTACCGATACCAGCGCTTTGCACGAGCCTTAAGCAGACGCTCTGAACCTGTCCGGACTCCCGTCTCAAACATGCATCACTTCCGCCGGGTGGTAATGGCGCCTATTTTTCCAGTTTTGGTATTGGAAACTCTGATTTTTGCGTGCCCTTGGGACCAACTGCTTGAAAGTGTAACGTAATGTTTTGCTTGTAACATAATCCGGGGTGGGGGGTGCTGTGAAAAAAAAACAACCTTTTTTACGCTTTGCAAAATTTTGGTCAGTAGGCCTTTAAGGAAACCCGTCAGTGTCGAAACACTTACCTTTGGGGATAGTGGCATACTTTAGGACATTATAGTGATTGCATCCATGTTAAAAATGGTTTAATGCTAGATATGGATTTTATTGTCAGTAGTAAGAATGCTTACACAATCTTAGAGAACACTCCATAGAGTCCAAAGCGAAATCTTACTTTCGCAGGAGTGCACGTGCAGTTGTGATGAATCGGAGGCATAGCAGGTTTCAGTAAATATAAACAAGGAGTGCACGATGGACGTACATTCAGGAAATGCCAGTTCATTTCAAGGCATTGAGAGGACATAGTAGTAGCGCTAAAAAACATCCTTAAATGCCTTACATTTCAAGGCATCCTTAGAACGAAGGTGGGGACGGACAGGATTTTACAACGCGCTTCTAATATGTGAGAAACAATAAACCAAGAAAGGCAACAAACAAAAATCAATGTGTACATGACAGTAGCCAACAGTCACCGAAACCAAGGAGCATTAGGGAATTGTTTTTAAATATATGATGTTCATCAATCAGAGATTAAATGTTAATTTTTTAAAGATAATGTATTAGAAAGCAGAGCAAAAACAACCGCATGGCGCCAGCGGGATCCGAACCCACGGCCTCCGAATTTTGCGTCCGGCGCTCTAC
Source organism: Amblyomma mixtum (assembly GCF_055824585.1). Classification (NCBI taxonomy): domain Eukaryota; kingdom Metazoa; phylum Arthropoda; class Arachnida; order Ixodida; family Ixodidae; genus Amblyomma; species Amblyomma mixtum. Next base: position 144,040,039 of record NC_143013.1, on the reverse strand, counting down.
CAACCGCGCTACGGCAACAGCTGTCCAGTGTTCTGCTTTCGGGGTTATTTCTGCGTAGTGCAACCGAACCTTGAGAGTGTTCATCAGCGCCACCCTCGTTCGTAGCGGCGAACGTAGTAAGTCCTGTATTACCGCGCGTGCAACGTAGGAACATAGTCGAAGGGTGAGGGCGGAAGCTGTGCAAGAACCCTTTTATGCTGCCTACGGCATCAAGGCTGCCAGATTCGAGGCTCTCGTAAGCTATTGAGCACAGAAGTGAAGGGAAAAGAGGCGCCCGTTATGACGTACATGACGGAAGCCAACAGTCACTGAAACGAAGGAGCATAGGGATTTTTTTTTAATTTGTGGTGTTCATCAGGTGGTTATTATTGGGGTAATTATTCTACAGATACCTGATTAGAAAACAGAAGAAAAAAACGGCTACATGCCACCGGTGGGATCCGAACCCACGAACTGTGAATTTCGAGACTTGTGCTCTACAAACTCCCAAAATCAAAGGGGTTACTCTAGCTTCGTAATTCCTAGCTTCGTAATCAAAGGATGCGCTGACATTTTTGGCCCTGTTTTGGCGCATTTGTTCAACTTATCGTTGTGAACTGGTGTTTTCCCTTGTCATTGGAAGTTGTCAGTAGTTGTTCCTGTATTCAAGTCTGGCAATGCTTGTGATGTAAACAACTTTCGACCTGTGTCACTGATTTGTTCTTTTGCGAAAGTTTTTGAAATGGTTATGTACGAATGCATGGGGTCATACTTCAAACAGAAGATCTCCATTCTGCAGCACGGTTTTTTAAAAGGTCGATCTGTGGAAACGAATTTATGCAGCTTTCTTGATTATACTGGGACACATGTATTTATTCGCGGTCAGGTAGATGCAATCTACTTCGGCATGATTAAAGCCTTCGCTATGGTTTCCCATGAGGTACTTCTGATGAAGATGGCAAAATGCGGACTTTGCCCCATGTACTGCAGGTGGCTCAAAAGCTGCCTCGGCAGCCGCCGTAACATGCTCCGATTTTCCGGCTGTATGTCCAACGAATTTCTGTAATCTTCGGGAATGCCTCAAGGCTCCAACTTAGGACCGCTGTTGTTTTTAGTGTTTGTTAATGATTTGCCGTTACATGTCAAGAACCCGAGAATTTTGCTCTTCGCAGATGGTTTCAAATTATTCCGTTATATTGGAGATATAACGTTATATTGGAGGACTGCCGCCAATTGCAAGCTGACATTAACAACGTCGAGAATTGGTGCTTTATGAATCGCTTAAAACTGAATATTAAGAAGACTTCCATCCTGTCTATAACTAGGAAACGCGACCCAGTGACGTTTGATTATACACTTTTGACGGGTCAAATTTCTCGTGTGGCCCATGTACGAGACCTTGGTGTTGTTGATTCAAGGCTTGGTTTTAGATTGCATGTAAATTCAATTGTGTTGCGCGCATTGAAGCATATTGGTCTTATCTCTAGACTAACAGAAAAATTTCGACGACTACGCACTCTATACTGTGCCCTTGCAAGACCGCGTTTTGAGTTCGCGTCAGTAGCCGGGAAAAGCGAATCTGCCGCCTATTTCACGAAAATTGAAAATGTTCAGCCTAAGTTCATAGAATCTTTTATGATAGATATACTAGTCGCCGTCGTTTCTACGACTATGATTCTCTCTTGGCAGACCTCAATATGTGTACCCTTGGCGACAGACGACTTATACGTGACAAGCAGTTTCTTACAGATGTCGCTGAATTTTCGTGTGCCGCATGCGAAAGCTGCAGAATGTTTCGACACATTTTATCCCGATTTGCACGCCATCTGTCGAATGACTCGTATACAAATCTTATATAACAAAACGTTTATTGACATGGACATATTTGCCTAATTGTTGTTTTCGTGCCTGCTTTTAAATGTTTTGAAGTGGTGATTTTGATGTATCTGACCTAGTGTGCGCTCGTTTAGGCCACTTGGCTGTTGAGGCACACTCAAATAAACATATCTATCTATCTATAGAGTAGTAGAGCTGGCTACTGAGTAATCGTGAATATATTAAATGAACGAAAAGGAGGACAAAAGCAAAACCTTAAAAAGCATCTCGGAAGCTTGCTGAAACACGACAGCGCACGTCAACAGAAAAACTTGGCATCAGTCTGGGCATCAAAGCATGTGATGCTTGCATCGCATTGGCAACACATTAATATTAAGTCCCATCCAGATGTTGTACACGAACTGCATCGCTATCCCAGACAGGATAAACTTCAAGAAACAAATATTCTAGACGTAATACAGCCCGCAGAGCTACCACTTTATGTTCATGCTTTGTCTTGCTATACAAAATACTCCATATAGCTGAAAGGTGACTAGCCCATCTGTGGCAACCACATAAACACGCCAATATTTGAACAGTACGGTCAACTATAGTAACATTTTTAGCCTTAAATCAAAACTATGGCAGCTTGCCTTCCTCAGACTAGCAATGATTTGAGCGTGCTGGCCATGTTTGCATCTTCAATCAGTGAAAAACTCTCATACAACTGGAAGAAAATGATTAGAGCCGATTTAGCTTACTTGGTCCAGCGCGGATCATGTGCGCTAGAATGTCGCGTATAATTTCGCTTCCGGTGGTGGCTAAGGTTCAAAAGTCAGGCTTCACTGACCTTTGAGAGGCGAAATCGGTGACATTGGACCTTTGTGGTAGCGTACTGTAACATTTTGGGACCGCTTAACGCACCTTGTGAGGGCGCTGCGATAGTGGTGTGTTCTGGATCTATTGCGCACGGATGGAAGTTCACGCAGTCCATGACATGCTATGCACAACGCGAGAGAGCGGCAGTTAAAGACCAGGGGGTGATCGGTTGCTGCGATAGCACAGTGCCATTAAGCCTGAGGACATCATAATCATCCGCAGCACAGTGCTCTCGCGCTATGGCGAGTGAACATAATATTTTTTCGCCGCCGCGGGTTCTAAACCCATATTTATTTTATTTCTGCGGGTATAGCTGGCGTCAGACAATCAGGCAACGTTAGATTTAAAAACTGGAGCGAGACATTTTGCGGTAGTTCGAAGGTAAAATTCATGGAGCTGGAGGCGACAAAAAACCGCTCCAGGATCGAGTCAGCAACAAGAGCAATGTTTTTATCCCTTATTTGTAAAACGACTAGGAAATCGTCAACAAATCTAAAAACATGGGCCACACAATCATTGCTCACATTCAGGTTTAGCTCGCGGTCAAATTTTGCAAGAAAAATTTCGCACAAAACAGATGCTACAGAAGAGCCAGTATAAATCCCTCGTTTTTTAACAAAACATTTGCGCTAGAAACTAATAGTAGTGGAATTAAGGTAAAACATAAGAAATTCTAAAAAAGCCTCCACTGTAAGACCGCAACCGTTTGGAAGGCCACTCTACCGGACAGGTAAATGCTCTCATGGGCAGCAACATGAAGTGTTCATCATGGCAGTGAGTAGAACAGTGGAAGCCTTAGAGCTAGCGCACCATTAAAAGCAGCTGTTTGTGTACAGGTATTTAGGTGCGTTCTGCGACGTGAGCTGGTCGCTGCTCCTCCAAACTATACCAAGAAGTGAATTACTTGTTTTGTCAAGGTTTTGTCAACCAAGAACATCGGGCGCCTGTCATGCTGCAGTTTCTGCAATTTGGCAAGAAAAAATATAAATCAACACATTTATGGCAGCAATGCAGCTGGGGCTCAAGTAATGACCACAAAAAGGACATTAAGAAACTGGTGCCTATTAAAGCATAATTCTAGCCATACGTTCTCATCAGATATATTCACTTGGCAAAATGAAATAATACGTTGTATGAAACAAAAAAATTCGCTGTGGCTTAGCTTGGTTAAGCCCAGAAATGGCGAAAGCAATGTCCGTACCTACGCCATGGTTCAGCTGGTAGTGTAGCTGGTGGTGGTGCTTGTGGTTAGACTTGTGGTTAGACTTGTGGCGATGCATCTGTTATACAATCCAATCCAATCCAATCCAATGCAATCTAATCTAATCTATTCTAATCCAGTCCAATCCAATGCAGTCCAGTACAATCCAGTCCAGTCAGGCCGCCGTTCATGTGCACCGCCGTCGCACACGGACGGCGCGAGATCGCGAAGCATTGTTAAGCCCCTGGTGGTTGGCACAGCTGCTGCTTTCTAGCGACGCGAGTCGAGCCTAATCTCTTCGGCGTGACGTCACAACACCTGTTGCGCTCCTAGCGGAGAGCGCAGGAGTTAGGCGCCGGTTGCGACGGCACGAGTCGGTCGCCACATCACACAGTACACGGGCCTCTAGAATTTCTCCTCCAAAGAAATTCGACCACGGTGGCCAGGATCGAACCCGCGTCTTTCGGGTCAGCAGCCGAGCACCGTAGCCACTGAGCCACCGCAACGGCTGAAAACTTCTGTTTATCTGGTCTGAGCTTAGTGGCGCGGCTTGATAACACGGATCGTTTCATCAAAACCTGATTATCACACACCAATATCACATACTGGAACGGCACGGGCAAGCTCCTAACGCAGCCTGACCTCGCACCTTCTGATTTTCTTCTGTTTGGTCCAGTGATGGATGAACTCCGCGAGAAGCACTACAGCAACGGTGAGGAAGTTATTGACCAAGACGTTGGCTGAGACACTGACCTGTAGGGTGGTGTCATGAAGGCATGCATGCTCTCCTAATTAAGTGGCGTAATGCCGTAGACGTGAATGAACATTATATTAAAAAAGAGGGTTTTGTAGCGATAGAAATGCAGAACGATACGGTATATTTAAACCCGGAATGACACGATCTATTTCGAGGGAAAAAAAGTGTTGCATTAATTATTGAATGAGGTGTAATAATAGCATGATGTGTTATAATGTTATGCAGCCATACTAAATTTTATTCTTGGAAGTTCGATTCTCGTCAAAGCTGTCGAGCGAAAAATTCTTGCAAGGCAAAGCGAAAGTGGCAGGCCAAAGCTGCAGTCGAGTTATTGATCAATTCGCTCTCGCCCTACCATAAGCTTGCCGTCGCGGTTAGCTCAGTTGGTAGAGCGACTGCTCCGGTGTAGCGGTGGTCCAGGGTTCGAACCCCGGACCAGGACAAATTTTTCTTTAAAGGGAAACTGCATAGGTTTTAGAAATCAACGAGCTTAAGAGGGTCGAATGTGTGAAACCTGCAGGTAAAGCATGCGAAGTCTTTTTGGGCTAGCACTTGAAATAGTGAAGTAATCGCCGATTAAAATCCGGACGCCATTCCAGCTTCTCCGCAGCGCACAACGCCAAGTGGGGGGCGCATGATGACGTCATCGAAGGTATGGGTACATCTCCAACGCACAAACGCGTGCTTTGAAGGAAAAAAAACCAACGCCACCGAAGGCGAACCCTGCCGAGAGTTGTTTGGCAGCGTCTAACGCGTCAGGGCAGGGTGTGGCTGACGACAGCGGTAATTTGAAATCATACCTTCCATGACGTCACGCTGAGTTTCCCTGCACTTCTCCGGTGCATTGAGGAGAAGCGCAAAATTCAATCGTCGATACGTCACTATTTTAAATGCTAGTGAAAAAACACTTGGCATGCTTTACCTGCAGCCTATAAAGATCTGTATCCTTGAATGTCGCGAAATTCTCAAAAAAGTGCTGCAGTTGCCCTTTAACTACGAAGTTTCTGAGAAAGCTGTATAGCTTTCCTTTGTAGCCGCATGGCTGCGCTTGGGTGGATGCCAATGAGTAATTACTCCCTTATTACAAATTTACTCCACCTTGGGGGATTCCCCTAAACATTTGTCCAGTCACGAGGAAACGTCACTCGGCGGCGCACGTGCCCCCGCAGCACTCGGGCTGTGCTAGCATGGCGGGCCCCGGCATTTGCTGCCGACGAGCCGCCCTAGGAAGCTGTTGAGCATCGTCAGACGAATGCAGTAAGCTCAAGCAATTATCCGCAACAACAGGAGCCGCCAGGCGATATCGGGCGACAGCTTACAGCATCAGTCGGAGGTGACACGTGCGGCGCCGAGTGATGTTCCTTCTGGTATGGGGCTCCGTACGATATTCTGCCCGCTGTTGTGGTTCGCCGCGACCGGAGAGCAAGAATTTCTTGGAGTGCTGCGAAGATGAGACTCGCAGGTTTTAAAACCTAAAAATTGATGTGGAATTCCTGAAATCTTCAAACCAATGAAGCGTCCGACTGCAACAGCTGGAACGCAATTTTTATACTCTTAGTTCGCGATTATCCGCCAACGGGGTTCATCTGCTTCGAACGTATTCGCCTGCTAATACTACAGAATCAGAACGTTTCTAACACTTCAAAACAAATATTCTTAAATATCGCTAAACACCCAGTACGCGGTTGTGCAAAATCAAGAGCGCAGCTTCCTGCGTGGTCGAAGTGGCGTGAATTTCAAAAACGAAGCATATCGCGTGCATCTTGATTTCACAAAAGATGATTCTGTCTTCGTTTATTGCAGATTGCGAGCTTTGGTTAAAGAAAGAAAAGGAGGTTCGACACCAAAGACGCACTTACATGGTCGAAAGTGAGAAGGCGTGCCAGCCAGCGGCTAAGAAGCTTTGTTTAAAATTGGAACTTATATATTTCAAAAGGCTCTGCGATCCGATCTCAGGCTGAAACATCTTGTTTTCATTCTAACTCAGTGCATGGTGTGAACTTGCATTTCTATGCTGCACTTAGACGTCGAGTTGGAATAAAATATTCTTTTAACTACCCCTAATTGAGGTGTCCATGTTGATGAAGCCAGCCATTTGTGATTAAAACGTTTGGCGCATCTATGAACAAGCTCTTGGTATGAAAAGGGGTGTGAATTTTGGTTTATGGTTTATGGGGTTTTAACGTCCCAAAGCGACTGAGGCTATGAGAGACGCCGTAGTGGAGGGCTCCGGAAATTTCGACCACCTGGGGTTCTTTAACGTGCACTGACATCGCACAGTACACGGGCCTCTAGAATTTCTCCTCCAAAGAAATTCAACCGCAGCGGCCGGGATCGAACCCGCGTCTTTTGGGTCAGCAGCCGAGCACCATAACCGCTGAGCCACCGCGGCGGCACTGGGTGTGAATTTTCGACTGATCTCGGTTACACTGAACGCCGAATTCCCGTGTGTTATGAAAACTGTTGCGGGGCGAAAATGTCAGTTTTTGTTTGTACCCACTGGCCTTTCAAGAATTCTTGTGTGTAAAGGAGACATCGAAATTCTTTTTGTTGAATAGCTTGTTGCATTCTGGCAAGATGTTCGAGTTGACCCATCTGAATTCACTCTCCGTGGCAAGGGGCATAAAAATTCACGAGGAAAAACGCAAATTCAAATAAGCTGAAAAGCATAGCACGCATTCCCTGATTTTCAGTACTAAACTCGGAGACATCGCCTGGCTTTCGGCGCCTGTAGAATTTGGCATGCGATAAGGGTCCAACAATGTCAGCACACCAAGCTGGCTTTGCAAGTGGCCTGAAACTGCAGTAAAAACACTCTCCGGGGCATGTTGGTTCATATCTGGCAAGAATAAAAGCGCAACAAGACGACACAAAGAAGGAGGAAAAACGACAGGACACGATAGCGCCTTTCCTGTCGTTTTTCCTCCTTCTTTGTGTCGTCTTGTTGCGCTTTTATTCTTGCCTGAAACTGCAAGGTGCCATTCTGACAGCTCAGTGACAATAACGCGGAACGCCCTGTCGTTCTAATGCGTTTCTTGGTGTTGCTCTGCCCTTTTACCGAGGAGGCTTCAGGCTGAAAGTCGTAGGCTGTCATCACACTTTACTACGTCCCTTTTCATAGAAAATATCTTTTCTATTCGTTTTGAAGTTTGCTGGTTGTTGTACAACGAATTATACTGGTGAAGAGTGGTTTCTTAGGAGATGTAGTATTTCGGTACGTGCTTTTTCGAGCTGCTATCTATTTATCTTGCATCACCCTTTCTTGAATGGAATGGAGGTCGGTTTCTTCAAAAAAGAAAAAAGCAGCTTATGTGTTGGTTCGAAAGTAGCGCCGGCGCATAGCGACGTCGTCCTTTCTATTGGGTTGATACATGTATTGACAAGAACCGCAGCGCCATTCCCCAAACGATGTACAAGTATGTGGACGATTATCTTCTATTATTTGAAATATGTGACTTCCTCAGCGCATTGTCGATGTAATCAAAATTTTCACTCAAAAGCGGTTGGGCTTAGGTTCTCATTAAAAACACCAATAGATCGTCGTTTGCGCTTCCTTGCAATCAAACTGCGTTTCAAGCAGGATCATATACATTTATTATTTTTCCTAGATCTGCATATTCGGTCTTAAATTTTCAGGCGAGATATTGAAAACGTCTGAAATGTAGGATTGCTGTTGCTTGCTTCTGCACTTCACAGTACAGGTTGTTCGTTGACTTACTGAGTAGTATTCCCACCGAAGAAGTGCGTAGACTTTAATAGATGGTACACTAAGCACACGACAACTTGCGATCGCCGGCTCTTTCTGGGTGCTGCCTCCTCACATCTACTCTCCTTCATCAGGTATCTTTTAAAGGACCACTGCCCAAGGGTCTGGACATTTTAGGTAAACAAGTTCAGCGTAAAGATGCCGCGTTGAAGATAACCTCTGCAAAATACTAGAGTCATGCATGCCCCGAAAAGTAGAAAAAAATGCAAATAAAAGCCAGTTCGCTCGTCCTTTCCAGAAGCTAATCTCTTCCTCTACTCTAGCACCCCGAACCTTGCGGTCGACGTCATCCGCCAAACCTTCCCGTCGTTCTGACTGACGGGTGAAGGGTGGGCGCAGCCGATGCATCGCGCCGCCTGCTTAGTTGCTCGAAAGCTTTCTGTCATTCCTTTCATTTTCATATACACACACAAGCACACAAAAACAAGGTTTTTATTTTCTTGTCCCCGTTCATGTATGCTTCAGCGTGTTCTGTGCGTTGTGCCATGTAGCACAGCCTTCCCCTAATTCTCTCCTCATGCCTTCCCCTTGAGTACAGCAGTAGATTAACATTTGGTTTCGCCGTACAGGACCATTTTTACGATGGTCTCCCGCGGTAAACCGGAGAGGTAGACATGACATGTATACAGATAACTATACCTACTCGGCCACATGTGTGTGGCGAAATGAATCATGCGGGAGCAGTGGGTGTGTACTCATGTGAAATTCGCAGCTTCTAAAAAGTGTCAGTTGCTGTGGCACGATAGAAAATCGCAGAAAAGTGTTTTGTGCCTTCTGTCTCGAAAAATATGCTCGTATTTATCTATTTTTGCAGTCAAACTCTCGTTTGCGTCAAGAACTGCAGTTGCTAAATTTTGCTTCAGTGTCCCTTTAAAATTTTAATCAAATCTGAGGATATATTCAGAATTTTGCTTCATATAAGTTAGGTGAAATGGTCTGTGTATTATGTGTCCTAACTGTGTCAAATTCACAGACAAGGTTGTACTGTCAATTCAAAGAGTGTATCAGTTCCAAGACTGTACAAACAGCCTAATTTTTGGCTAGGGAACTATGAAAGCGCCGAAAGTCAGCGTCATAGTCAGAAAGAAAAGCACGCAGGGTATCGGGTACATCGAACGGTATTGCGAGGAGACACCATTTGTCTAACATCTTTATTAAGACATAGTGGCCTTGAAACGCCACATTTTTACATCACCAAACCGGATGCGCTCAACCAATCTCTAACGCGACAATTAATATTTAATATCAGGACCCTCTCTTTCTACAGTAAAAGAGTATCGCAAATTACGCCCACTTGAAACCGGTTATTTGGTTAAAAAGTTATCACTCTTTCATGTCATCAGATAGCCACAAATTGGCGGTAATATTTTTCCCCTTCTTTGCTCCCATGAAAGCCTTGAGAAAGTTAGGCGGCCGGAAAACTCTCCATTTCCTGCGCTTAGAAGCGTCAATTGTGAACACTTCACAGCTTTTCTTTCGCCTGTTGGCGCCCGAACTGAAAAGGAAATAAAAAGCTAAATTAGGGTTGCAATTATTCTGTGTTTTTTGAGCTACTGGGATAGAAAAGCCTACGCTAACTACGCGTGTCTAGTGCCAGAACGATGTGTTCCATTCACTGTCCAAGCCCCGGGCAAAATGTGCTGCACACGAGAAAATGGGGGCGCTATAGGCACCGGTTCCAAAACCAATGCTGTACAAACAGATGCCTTAAAGGATGTGCATCTACAGTTTCCAGAAGCAATACTCGCGTTATGATGTCGGGCTGATAAAAAATACATCTATTTTATGGGGTGTTTCGAAAGATCTCTCGTGGGACAGTCACTCTTTGTAGAACTGCATGAACAGTGTTAAATAGTGCAGCATCACAGTTAGCCAAAACGTCACACCCAAGACCAACACAATCCATTTTAAAGACGTCCCGTTTATTTCGTTACCCTTATCGCTAAAAGAAAAAAAAATAGCATAGCGGCTATCAGCGTGTGACGTAACGTCCACTGTTCGAGGTGGTGAATAATATATTTTTAATGCGAAAGCATGACTAGACTATGCCGGCGGGGTCGTGTCCACAAAATGTGTCGGCAGCAGTTGTGGGCAACTCAGAAGAGGAAGCTTCAAAACGAGTGGTTGTAACCGAAAGTGGATGTTGTGAGGACGCTGCGCAAAAACAAAATCGAAATCGGATGAATAGTTAATTAATTAGAGCCAAAAATGTCCAAAACATAGCAGGGCCAGCGCAAAAATGGAGCCAAATTTGAAAATACCAGAAGTGTGGGTACCACACGACCGGAAGTGTGGGCGGAGTCAACATGCGGCGCCTATTTTGAAAGTCCGGAATGAATACTGAGATAAAACACGGGAAAATCTACAGTTAATCGAAATCTAATCAATAATTAATCATTATAGAAAGTGTCAAGAGTGAAAGAAGGCGAATTCAGGTGCATTCATTGTGAATAAAGGTGGTTTAGTTATAAATTAAGGTGAATTATGGTGATATATATTTCAATTTTTTTAATTGCGCAAATATGCCCTACGGCATCACAGAGTTGGTTATACATAAGCAAGCCGGTAGTGGCGACAAATGACATCAAGGTCCGGTACTGGGGCCCATGAGTCCAGATTCGTGTGTCTGGTTGTCGGCTGGGGTGGTAACCCTCAATGCCGAGGTGTCGCTTGCATGCCTCCCGAAGTCCGGGGCAAATTAGAAGAAAGTGGTCTTATGTTGCGTCTGTGGCAGAAGCATGGCAGAAGGGGCAATTCAGAAGCGGGGTCTGCGATGTCCAGCAGGCCCTAACGGCAGGCGTCAGCGCACCATCCACCCGATTCTCCTCAGTGCCACCTCCTCATGGCGAGTTAAATCGCCGGGAAGGCTGCATCCACGCGGTGCTATTAATGCAGGTGTGGAGCAGCGGAGAAACTCCTTGTTAGGCAGGACGGCGTCTCCTGCGGGCAGTTTCAACAGAGGAAGCGGGTAAGACACTCGCAGTGGACGGGACGCACTGTCCGCTTCCCTAAGACGGTGCGTATTGCGTCCAGCCCACAAAACTCGGATTGGGCATGGATATGATTACACGATGGTGAAAACATAGACAACAATGCCCAGGGGACAGGCTACGCACGTACAGCCTCTACTGCTTGTGGTGAGTTGGTATAGAGGAGAAGACAGTTCGGCGGACTACACAGGAGGTCCTTTAAAGTGGACAAGCCGTCAGGAATGGCAACGAGCTCTGCTATCAAAGTGGGAAGCGGCGCCTCTGTGATGTAAGAACATGTCTGGCGTGCATTAGATAGAGCTGGACACAGGATACTCCTTTGCGATATATAATCTTTTGAGCTTGCGTCCACGTAAGCTTGAAGGGCGCCTATGCAGTCTCCTGGAAGGGGAGGCTCTGTTTCTCTCACTGAACGATCAGCGGTGCGCGTGACATGTAGGGGTCGGTTTCGGTGACCCGGGGATGCTGCCAAAGAGTAGGTTCCAAAGGCGTGTGTAAAGAAGCGGATAAGTGGGGTCAAATTAATTTGCGAGGGCAGATGCCGCAAGGATTGCTGATAATTTCAGGCTGCGCGCATTACGGCGCTGCTCCAAGAGCTCATCACTCGTATTCAGCTGAGCTTCCGCTTGTAATGTGTGAATAGGAGCCAAGCGAGGAAGGCCAGTGATAACTAGCATGGCCTCTCTGTTGACTATTTCCAGTTCGTCCCAATCTCTTAGGGTAAAGCGTTGGAACTGAGCTTGGTAAACGAGCCGAGGCTGCAACACAGAGCGGACTAACGTTCGAGCGGTATTAAAGCATGCACCACCTATTTTCTGGGCAATTTGACGGAACAGATGCAGCGTACTGGCCGCCTTCTGTCGGGCAGATCGAACCCAGGGTGCTGCACAACATGAACTGTCCAGGTCGACAGCTAGCACCCGTATCGACGAGACTAAAGGAGTTGGCCATTCAAGGACAGCTGTATAGGTGTGAGCAAACGGTGGCGTCTACCCCATCGGTTTGTGACCGATATAAAGTTTGTCTTTTCAGCCGACAGCGCCAAGACAGTCTTGGTGCACCACTGAGAGGTCTTGTCCAGAGTGGTCTGAAGGCCTACTTCTTGGCGAATTAAGTGCGTGTGTACTGACCAAACGGTTACATCGTCCGCATACATGAAATAACAGATATGCGGAATGGTAGCCAGTTGCCATGCCAAAGGAAGCAGAGCGATGTCAAATAATATTGGGGCAAGCACAGATCCTTGAAGTATACCCCCTTTACGGTGAAATGGCCAACACGTTCCTTGCCGATGCGTATGGCGATGGAACAGCCTTCCAAGAACGAAGCAGCAAAGTCGCATACTCAGGTAGGGAGCTGAAGCCAACGTAGAATGGTTGAGATCGTTGAGTGGCTGACGTTGTCATACGCCTTGTTAACGTCCATAGAAGTGTTCGGATTTTGCGAGATCTCCCATCGAGCAGCACCATGCTTGATAGGTGGTCCAATCCGTCCTCAGTGCCCAAGTGTGGGCGAAAGCCAATCTGAGCTGGGTGGTACCAGTTATGCCGTTCCAGCCACCATGGCAGCCGCGTAGCTATCACCCGTTCCAGTAGCTTACACAGTGTGGACTTAAGCGCTATCGGGCGAAGGTTACCTAACCTACTAGGATCATTTCCGTTCTTAGCGATCGGCACCACCTCAGCATATTTCGATGATGCTGGGATGTCTCCAGATGTCCAAATTGTGTTCAGGGCTTCAAGTAACCACTCCAATGCCGGGCCTTTCGTATTTTTGAAAACCTTATATGTAAGCCCATCAGCTCAGGAGCTTTACGCAGTTTCATTTGATCTATGGCTCCAAGAAGCTCAGCCTTTGTGAACTGCGTCTGTAAAGCTTCAAGGTATACAGATTCGAGGCATACAGACTTAAGGTATATAGAATTAAATATTTATTAAATGCGACCGTCTTGGCCGCATTTCAATATAGCTGAAATGCGAAAACGCTTGTGTGTTGTGCCACGTCAGCGCATGTGTCCTACATGCACTACACCACTTTGTTGTGCAGTAACTTTATTGCATGAAAGCTTGCTCACGCGAGTGTACGTGTAAGAGTCTCTAAACATTTCTTGTGAAAGCATTGTGTAGGGTGCGTTCAGTTTTATGTGTTGTGTGCCAGAGCTGCCAGTCTTCACTGGGAGCAGTAAGCAGACTCTACCGCATCGACTATAAAGAGATTCCACAAGAAAAACAAAAAGTATGCGCATTGTCATGAGAAAACTGCAATGCGTGATGTGAAATGGGTACCAGAATTGATGTCAGATGTTTCAGGCTTTACCACACGCAATAGGTAGTGCATTTCCTTAATGTTATACATAGCAGCATTGATCGAAATTTGGAGTTGAGGATATATTTCGTTCAATAAACAAATGATTTCAAATTTAGAAGTGAAATAAACACTTGATATTGCCGTGAATTTTTGTAGTGTTTGGTTATTCTTCAAATCTGTCGGCCCGCCGCTTTATCGCCTTGTTTAAGATGCAAGATGCGACCAACTTCATCTCGATGGACGGCACCCAGGCGGAGCCCGCTACGTAACATCTGATAGAGGTGCTAACGGATGTCCTTGTCGCCCTTACCCTTTGGGAGCCGGAAAAGCAGCCCGACCCGTCCCGAAGAAGTGGCTCACGAGAAAGACACAGAAGCCGTCCCAACCGAAGACGAAGTGCGAAGTAGCCGTCGTCTCCATAGGCGTTCACCTGAATACGGACTACTGCCGGACCGCACGCGAGCAAAGAAGGACTCGTCAGCGCCAACGTCAACTATGGGTGCGACTCCAGCTCCCATTATTTTGCGCCAGCCCCGACTGTCGCCCTGACTCACCGGTTCTCCGGTCGAGGGTCCTGAAGAATGGCTGGAACAGTTTGATCGTGTCGCCGAGTTCAACAGTTGGGGTGACAAGCCTAAAGTGAGCCACGTTTTCTTGGCCCTGGAAGGCCCAGCCAGATTTTGGTTCAAAAACCACAAAGCTTCTCTGGCGACGTGGAAGTCGTTCGAGCGAGTGTTCCTCGCGGTATTCACAAGCACCGTAAGGAAAAAAAAAGCTCAGCTGTTTCTACAGTCACGCATCCAGCACCCGAACGAGCCAGTGACCGCATACGTAGAAGACATAAAGCGCCTCTTTCGACTTGTCGATCCTGACATGACAGAAGATGAGAAGGTGGAGCTTTTGATGCGGGGTACTTAAGAGGTACTTTTCGGCGGTGCGACCCGCCCGCAATCCACCGAAGACCGTCGCTAAATTCACCATTGTAGAGACCATCTCTGAGAAAACCTAGGAAGCACGAGCCTGCCATTTGCCTCAACGGCTCCAAGTGACCTCGACAGCCCTTTCGGATGGTACAGCATTCGGAGGCAATCTGCGGGATGTCATTCGCGAAATTGTACAGAGGAGCGGCGTCGCCTGCTACCATCTTCCAACCAGCCTCAAGTAGAGACCCTTAGGAAAAACGTACGCGATGAAGTGCAGCATGCGCTTGGCTCCCCGTCAACGACGCCTCCAGCTGAAGCGCCAGTCATGACCTATGCCGCTGCAGTACGCAGCCCACAGTTCCGACGACACAACCTAAGTCCTCCTCTCGACGTGAACCAGCTGTTCCCGAACGCCGCCACCCTGACCCTGTTCACCCTGCATACGAACGACGCTCAAACCCTAGGAAATGCGACGTCTGGAGGACTTCTGAATACCGCCCGCTGTGCTTACATTGCGGTGAAGCCCGGCCAAAATTCTTAGTCACTGCCCGTACCGACGTATCTGTCTTCGTGGTTTTGTCATTGACGCACCCCGACCGAGCTTCGGCCGACGCCCGCAAGAAATCGACGACTACCTGCATCGAGAGGAACATATGCCTAACCACAAATCACTCTCGCTTCGCGTCGCGTCGCTAAGCCGCAGCTACGCAGCGGCTCTTCGTGGAAGGTCCCGTCCCCGCAGGGGAAACTAAAGAAAGCAACCTTTGGATCACCGGTGAAACGACGAAGGTCTCCACCGACCACATCGTATGACGACGGCCGCACCAGAAAAGCCGATGCTGCGCAAAAATACCAGCTCGACCATGATACGATCCGACTTTACAATGACGCCACCACAAAGAAAAGGACCGATGATACGATCTACCGACGATTCAAATGCACGACGAACCCATGACCCGGCGCCGAGGACGACGCGCAACGCAAGAGCCAGGAAATCTGGCTTAGAGGTGGCTATTGACGGCCTGAAAGTTAGCGCTCTAGTCGACACAGGAGCCTGTTATTCTGGGATGAACTGAACAGTCGCCGCGCAGCTGAGAGAAGTAACGACCGCTTGGGACGGCTCGGAAATTTGCACCGCAGGAGGCCACTCCATTAAAGGGGCCGTGACATGGTCATTCTTTGTATTGCAGTTTTATACTTCAACAACTAATAGAAGTGCATACGATTCAATTTCCAAATATTTGGACACCCAGGACCCGCTCTATGTTCCAAAAATTGCGATCGAAGCTGAGACCGGAAAACTCCACCCACCGGTAGCGACCGCCATATTGAATGCTCTCTTGACGTAAACGGTGATAACAGTGACACAGATTTTTTTTTCGAAATAGGTAGGGTTCGGTCACAATAGGCCGATGCGGCGCCGGTCGATGGTCGGTGGGTCGGTCGGTATGCAGATGATGTCGACACACCGGTTTACCTTGTCATGTTAGACCGAAAACGACGCCAGCGCGAGCAACGACCGTGTATCGTATTAGTGTAAAGAGTGAGCTTAGTGGGAACCAGAAGAGTGTTGTGAGGGGCTAGTACGACGCTAGTAGTAGTAGTTGGTACGACGTTCTATAAACTTAAATATTGTAAAACTTATTGGACCTCATGCTAGCCACGGTGACATAGCGACGTGCGTGCACCAGTGAAGATGCGCTTTCTATTGGTGCCTGCGCATAGAATCGAATGGCGAGGTAAGGACACGGGCAAAAAACATCGCACGACGCTGCCGCTCGTCGCTCCCCGCCGTCGCCTGGGCTTGTGCGGCCGAGCGAAAGCTTCCTGCCCGGTGAGGCGACGGCCTGAAAATCTGCGCTTGTATGTACCTTCTCCGCATAAAAAAAACCGAAACGAGAAGCTGCATTTCACAGCAACTGCTAAATGATAGACGGCGGCGACGATTTGTCAGTGCAGGCAGTCAAACATTAGAGTGGCGTTGGGTTTTGCCAGCGGCTCGGTTCTACAAAAGGTTTCTACGAGTCAAAAGGAATGTGTGTTCTTCTTACACACGCACATATGCAGCATGGAAGCCGTCGCATTCGGCACTTTTCTCTGCTCCTTTCTTGCGGCAAGCTTACTTTAGTGCCACCTTTTATAATTTGCAAGTTTAATTACAGCCGAGAACTTCAGCCAGCGACAGAACGCTACGCCCTTCACGACGCACATCGGCGAAGGTATGCAGAGCATGTGCCGCTTTTCACATACAGGAGCGCTCGGCTGCTCAAAAGAGACCACACTAATAACATATGAATCACGTACTTCTAAGTGTAAATAATAAAGCAGCGTTGCATCTATTGGCGCCAAAAGTAAGTCCGCTAGGATAACTAAACTCGCGTGCTATGCTGAAGGCTTCCGAAAAGGAAACACGGAGAACGCATTTTATTTCGGTAAGCTAAAAAAAACATTTTGAGCGACCGCCGTCCACGGTGGGCATGCAAGCATCTGAACGCAGCCAACAGTGAGTGGGCTCGGCGGCACTACTAGCATGCGGTGCGCTAAACCTTTCGTCTTCACGTCTTCATTGTGCAGGTGAGCAGGCGTTTTGGCAAATGCTTCCGCTCTAGCGACCGTTTTTTGGTAGTGCTGCCGTGCCCGCAGCTGTGTCTTGAAGTGTTTGATGCTGCTTTATTCCTGTGCAAACTCCTCCTGTTGTCAGGGGACGTCGAAACAAATCCCGGCCCTGAAATGGCACAAATCGCTAAACAACTGAAGGATATTGCGGAAGCTATTGAAGAAATAAAGGAAAAACGGCTGACAGACATAGAAAACAAGTTAGATGCCATAACACTTCTAGCAACTAAAGTGCAGTCTTGTCAAACTGAGATTTCTCGCATGAATCACGCAACAGAATTACTGGAAAAAAAATAGATGATCTTGAGAACAGAAGCAGGAGATCCAACTTAATTGTTTATGGATTACCAGAAGATGAAGAAGAATCAACCGAAACTCTGGAGCAGGCTGTCAACAAAAGTATCATTCAAGATACCCTAAAGCTCGATCCAGTTGCCTTTGAACGTATTCACCGGTTAGGCAGGCCGCAGACTAATAAGAATAGACCGGTAATTTTTAAACTACTGGATGCCCGTAACAAGTCGGCAATACTGAAGCAAGGTTTTAAACTTAAAGACACGAAATATGCCATTGGGGAAGATTTCTCTCCGAGAATTTGAGAAATCAGAAAAAAACTGTGCAACAGTGCCATAGAAAATCGACAAAAAGGGGACAGTTTCGCTTGCCTTCGACAAATTATTTATAAACAGCTGTGCCTTTGTTTGGGATGACGAAACGAACGACAAAGTTCCGCTGAAAAAAAACGAAGAGCAGGAGGAGACAGTCGAAAAAAGGAGCCCACCAACGACATGGGGAAGAGCGCGATTAAAGCACTGACCATCATAAATGTAAACGCAAGGAGCATAGTAAACAAAGTTGAATCTTTAGAAAACCTATTAATTGATCGGGAATCTGATATTGTCGCCGTCATGGAGACTTGGCTTTCACCAGACATTTCGAGTCATGGAATCGCACCACCCAACTACTCAGTCATTCGGAAAGACCGAGACTCCCGTGGCGGTGGTGTGGCTCTCTTTATAAAGAAAACCCTGCCGTTTGTTACGCTCCCAGATGTGTCAGGTGCTGGAAGAAAGTGTATTCTGCAGACTTCTCTGCAACAATACTACTGTCTGTGTAGGCTGTCTGTATAGGAGCCCCTCTTCAGGAGATCAGTGCATTTCTGTCATTCATGACTTCCTTCAATAATATGCTTGCAGCACTAGAATCATTCTCATGGGTGACTTTAACCTTCCGGACGTGGACTGGATAACTATGCAACACACATCATCATCTTCAGAAGCTCTTTTTGACTTAATGCTCTCCTTTAATCTCCACCAAATTATCCTAGAACCAACGCGCAAGCAAGGATCAGCAAACAATATCATCGATCTTATACTAATCAGTGATCACTTTCCAGTACACCAAGCGCAGACAAATCATCGAAGGCATCTCTGATCACAACATACCATGATGTTTGTTACCTCTAGACTGCTCAATAAAAAAAACAATCTGATGTAAAGGCAACACTGAACTTCGATAAGGCTGATGATGCCAGCATATTAACCTACCTCGCACATGAATTTGAAGCATTCAGTGAAATGGTCTCCGACCCCTCAATCAATATTAGCAGGGTTTGGCTTCATTTTAAGACTATGGTTTCACACTGCATAACTAATCTTGTTCCACTCAAAACCAAGCGTCCACAAAGAAACAGTCCATGGGTAACAAGGGATGTCATCCACGCTAAACGTCATGTGAAAAGGTTGCGTATTTCTATCAGAAATCATGGTTCATGTCCTTCTAAAACTACAAAACTAGCGTGCGCAATCGCAAAGTTCAGAGAGATAGGCAAACAGGCCAAGAAACACTACTTTAATGTAACGCTACCTAACTTTCTGACAAACAACCCGCATAGATTTTGGAACCATTTCCGCCCAACTAAAAACCCGTTATCCGACTTGTCTCCTGAGGATAGAGCTAACAATGCTAATGCGTACAACACATTTTTTCACTCAAGTTTCACAAAAGATGACGGTAATCTCCCGGACTTTTACGGCAATCAAACATCACGCATTGACCCTTTAATCATACCAGATGCGGGCATTTTTAATCTATTACTCACGCTTGATCCTAAAAAATCACCCGGACCAGACAATATCCCAAACGATTTCTTGAAGCGATACGCAGAATGGTGCAGCAGATACTTGGGTCTGATATTTCGTAAATCTCTCTCGTCATCAACTTTACCCGACGACTGGAAGAAGGCAAAGATTATAGCAATACACAAAACAGGAGACACCACATTACCATCGAATTATAGACCAATATCTCTCACCAGCATGGCTTGCAAGATGCTCGAGCATATCATCCTTAAACACCTAACAAACTTCCTTGATACTCACAATCTGTTATCATCAAACCAACATGGATTCCGTCATGGGCTATCAATCGTCACACAGCTTACAGAGGTTGTGCATGACCTTGCATTCGCCATCAATAACTGTAGCCAGACTGACATTATATTATTGGACTTTTCGAAAGCATTCGATCGCGTCTGCCACAACAAATTAATAGCAAAGTTACGGGGTGCCATCGGGGATGGAGGAATTTTAGATTGGATTTCAGATTACTTATCAAGCCGGACACAATTCGTACTGTTTCAAAACATAGAATCTGCGACAGTACCCGTCATATCAGGTGTACCTCAAGGATCCGTGTTGGGGCCACTGTTATTTCTAGTTTTCATTAACGACATAACCAACAATATCGATTCTAACATCAAACTCTTCGCCGATGATTGCATTATCTATAAAACAATTAACAGCTACGAAGACCACATTTCACTCAGCGATTCACTGAACAAAATAACCGAATGGTGCAAAACATGGGAAATGACGGTAAACACGACTAAATCTGTTTGCATGACGGTAACAAGAAAAAGGCAACCTTATGATTTTCCGTACTTTCTTAATGGCAGAATACTGACGAAAGTTCCCCAGCATAAGTACTTAGGCATCACACTAACTTCTGACCTCAGATGGGACGCGCACATTGCTAGCATAACCTCGAAAGCATTACGCAAACTATTTTTTCTTCGAAGATGCCTGCGCCTTGCACCCACATCGTCAAAGCTTCTCGCATATACTACTTTCGTTCGACAAGTTTTAGAATACGCTAACACAGTTTGGTTCCCCCATTCAGTGACTAATGTAACAAAACTAGAAAAAGTACAGCGTAAAGCATTGCGGTTTATACACAACAAATATAAGCGCACAGATTCACCAACTAACCTCGCGCTATTTCGGGTTTAGCGACGCTATCATCAAGAGCGCAACAAGCACGGCTAAAATTTTTATTTCACCTGATGCACAACTGCTACAAGATAGACGTATCAAAATACACATCTTTCTCGCAATCACGCCCGTCGAGGCATAAACACGCACGCGCGATAACAGAATACTCATGCCATAACGACACGTTCATGTATTCGTACTTTCCCCTCGTGATCAGAGAATGGAATCGCCTTGATCCCTCAATCATAACTGCAACGACATTATCTCAGTTCACGTCACGGATAGAATCCTTATCAATTAACGAATAAAGCAGTTTCACTGACATACTCAACCGCCTCTCATCACTTCTTAGACTGTTAATTAATCGTGAAGAAAGTCTCTCTTATTTTTTTCCGCTGCTGTGTTCCCATGTGCTCTAATTGAATTCCTTATGGCAATGCTCCACCCTACTCCTAGACATGTATTTTGCTTTTTCCTTGCTAATGTTTACCTTTTCTTTTATTTTGCTTGTTCCTTTCTGTTCACCTGTGTTTGATTTGTATTCACTTTTTTTTGAATTACAGAGTGCACTGCTGAAATTTTTATTATGTTTGTCATTTTTGTTCGCCCACCTACTATGGTCCCTGATGGGACTCGCAGTATTGTAAATAAATAAACAGCGCGGAGCAGACGACGCGAGGCGTTTATGCCCTTGTGACGTCAGCGATCAGAGGTTGCCAGACCAGCAAGCAGTTTGCGGGAGGAACGAAAAAAATTCGTTTTAAAAATGTCTAGCGCACAAAATAAATCTGTAATTTAACGTGTTGACAATTAAATGCAATAAGCAGGATATGCGCAAAAATAGGCTGTCATGGTCCCTTTAAGCCATCGGGACGATGCACAGCGCAAGTGACTGTCAAGGGACATACCTATCCTGCGACCTTCCTAGTTTTACAGTAATGTTCCCGCGACGTCATATTGGAGATGGATTTTTTAAATGAACATCAGGCTTTCATCGACCTTCGATCCAAGCTCATCACGCTTTCGGTGAATGAAGTCATCCCTTCGATGAAAACCATGGAGAGGCACGTTGCCCTGAGTGTCCAGGATTAACAAGTTAGCGTCCCACCCCGATCAAGCGCCATGGTCACCGTCGGTGCCAGAGATGCCAAGAACATGGAAGCTTTCATCTAGGGGAACTCGGAGTTGCTTCTATAATGAGGAATCGGTACCGCAAGAGGAACTGCACATTTTAGAAATGGAGAGGCTTAAGTGCTGCTGACGAACTTCAGTGGAAAATACCGGAACGTCAACAAAGGCACCATGATTTATTTCTTAGACGACCTATCCGACGTTCGGGATGCCTTCGCCCCTTCCAGCTGAATCCCAAAAGGTTCACATATGGAAAATCACAAATCCGTCGTCGACGTAAACCTAGCCCTGCCCTGGATCAGACAAGAATACATCCGCATCAAACTAGCGAGTGCTTGTTGTCATCGCCTAAGATCCGACGCAAAAGCACCGAAGTTTGGGCCAGTTGGTATTGATCCATCTTGAAAACGTAGCAGCACGAAAAAACGGAGACAAAATAGACACAGCATACGTCCTGTCGTACTTGTCTATTTTGACCCCGTTTTTTCGTGCTACTACGTTTTTAAGATTCGACATTCGACGATTGCTAAGCATCGCATTATAACCGACCAGCACGCCCGGCCTCTCCGCCAAAACCCCTACCATGTGTCGCCGCGAGAAAGACAAGCCATCCGGAACCAAGTGGAAGAAATGCTTCGCGAAGACGTCATCCAGCCTTCAAAGAGCCCCTTGGCCGCACCGGTTGTTCTAGTGTGAAAGAAAGACGGTGCACTTCGATTCTGCGTTGATTACCGCCGCTTGAACAACATCGCAAAGAAGGACGTCTACCCCCTCCCTCGCTTCGACGACACACTGGACCGGCTCTGCAACGCCAAATATTTCTAATCGATGGACCTCAAGAGCGGCTACCGGCAAACTGAGGTCGATGAAAGAGATCGCGAGGACACCTCATTCTTCACTCCGGACGGCCTCTTCGAGTTCAAGGTGATGCCGTTTGTTCCCCAACAGCGAAGTTTCAGTGAATAATGGATACAGTGCTGCAGGCCTGAAGTGACAAATTTGTCTGGTATACTTAGACGACGTCGTTGTTTTCGCCTCGTACTTTTAAGAGCACCTGAAAAGGCTTCGAACAACACTAGACGCAATCAAATCGTCCGGCCTAACGTTGAAAGCAGAGAAGTGCCACTTCACCTATGAATAGCTGCTATGAAGTTCTCTATCAGCTTTAAACTGAGTGCAGCTGAGTGTGGCAGGCACTCTGTTCAAAGACCGCCTACAACACTTGTTGCGCTGCTGCCGAGTCATTCAGTTCTTTGCGGGCTCAAGTCAGCCCAAATAAAGAGTTACGTTCGAAAGCCGTTCTCGCAGTCTGGCTTAACTTCAGGCACATATGGATTAATAACCATTGGGAAGTTAAATTATTCTGGAGCCCTTCATTCCACTCGCCCATATCCCAGGCGCTGCTTCTAGCACATTAACGCCCCTATACCGTGTGGCAATCAGCGCTACGTGTTTATTCGCCAATGCCGCATAACCAGAAAATGTGCCAACAACAACCTTTCCGTTTAAAGAAATAATAAGTGGTTACTCCCGAACATGTGCTCATATGCCATTTACACAAAGCGCCAAAATCTTAAACGCTTATATTATGCCGTTTCCATCGCGTTCATCCAGGCCTCGTCACGCCCACATTTTGCTCCCATATGCCGCGCGCACAAATTTGTTCAAGCCTTCATTATTTCCGCGAACTATAACAGAATGGAATGATCTGCCTGCGGCAGTTTTTCTTCGGAAAATTTTGAGTGTACTTTAACCACTGTGTTTCAATCTTCGTGCACGCTTCAGGTTTATTCGTGATATAATTGTGATCCTTTTTGCGCAAGCGCAGTTCCGTACTCAACTTTTTTACTGTTTATCGTTTTTTCAAGTAAATATTTGTTACTAATGTATAACTTTATCATAATCTTGCGCTGTTGATGCGCGTGTGTTCTTTTTTGTGCTCTTGATTAAACATTCTGTATGCCATTTTTTGAACCAAACTCACGTTTGGTGTGTGCTTCTGAAAGCACTGCTATGTAAACTTTGTGTCTGTATCCTCCCACCTGCTTGGTCTTTCGAGACTGCAGTATCTCCCAATCAAATAAAATAAAATAAATAAACCTGGAACGCTGCCTGTCTCAAGTGGCCCAGGAGTGCAGAATGCAAATTTACGATGTGTAAAGTTCTGAACAAAACTGGCGGTCTTCTACGTCTCGTAATACTGTTTTTGGGACTGGTACTCATAAGGCCTCCCGCAGTTGCACTCAGAGGCAGCCTGTAGGGAAGCTTTAACAACATTAGCATTATAGCCAAGCAAGGCATCTTTGAACTGAATGCGCAGTGGTTTTCGAACGTCACATGCCATCGCCCATCCCCAGAAACAAGTCTTAATTCTCTGCAGTAGCCGCACGCATTCGCTTCTTTTCCAATGCGCAATGCCGGGCTAAGCTAAAGAAGAATCAAACACGCCCCTCTCATCGTGTGGAGCGTTGTTTAAATTTCACCTCGGTCGTAGAGTATAAAACGGGAAAATTTGAGCACAACAGTCTTAGCGCCCTATGATACGTGTATCCGGCCCAGGAAGGAAACTACAATAAATATTAAACGGAAACAGAGGTGTTCTTACAAAATCTGAGTGAAAAGCTCTATTTGACAAGATTTTTGTCTTGACCGCGAGTATCAAGCACAATTAGAGCTAAAATAACCTATTTTAATTATCCAAATATAAAAGGTAGCTTTAATTTCGCTGGGAAAGTTCAGCGTTGCTTACAACACTCACACTATTTATGCACAGCAACTTATACTCTTAGCATGTAGAATTCAATCTTGTCTCGTGCATTCATTCAGCAAGCTCTTGTTGCGTCATTTCTCTGAGCCGGAGTAGTGTGTCGTGATTTTCGAATAACAAATCATGTATTTTGATTGCCCTATGCTTCTTTTTATGCGGGGAATCTCGACCAACAGACAGCTCCCAAGCAGGGAGTCAGTCTCCTATAAGAGTACATATCTAGCATTAGGACAAATAGCTGGGATTTTTGGTGCCTTGAAATTCAGCGCGACACACGAGGCGAGGTAAGGAAGAGGCAACGAGCGCTGAGCATTAGGAAATGGTGACTTGTGCGATCGTATACGGTTTTATAAAGTCTATAAAAAGGCCTAAGACCAATCTGCTTTCTTCAGCTGAGACAATATAAATTCCATCTAAGCAAACAGCCGAATTACGTTCTGAGATCTTTCAGAAAAACCAAAGTGATTGTTAACTAAGGAATTCTGTTTGTGTTCAAATAGAAGCAATAGCTTTAAAATAGCCTCCTTAAAAGGCATGGAAAGCAGATTAATTATTTATATTGGGCGATAATTCCCCATGGCACTTTTATCGCCTTCCTCTTACCGAATAGACATTCGCGCAACCTGCGTCTTGGACGGAAAGACAGCCTAGCATAGTGTTGTATCGTATCGCGGCGTCTGCTCGTGGCTTGTCGCGTTCGTCATGCCTTGCTGCGCATGCGCCTACATCTCACCAAACGTATTTAACCTCGTGCTGACGCCATGCACGGGAGGAGCGAGCGCGGCTTCGGCAGCTTATGTTTTTTCAGCCAGCGTCCGCTTCGGCGGACGCGGTTGTTGCGACGCGCGTCTTTTTCTCTCTCTTTTTTTTCTTTCCTCATATCTTTCAACTCTCTTCTATCTGCACGTGGCAGCGGTGGTGGCTTGACTCGAGCCAGTAGGCAGGCCCGTGCACTTTCCTTTTCATCCTTCTCTCAGCCACAGCCAACCATGCGCGGTAGTCGTTGGTTGGAGGCTGCTAGTGAGCACCTCGTAATAAAGCATCCCGTTCCCTGGCCGACGTCTGGTTACAACACATAGGCGTAGCCTGGCCTGGCAGGATAGCATAGGTTAAAATATGGGTAAGGCAAGGTGTAAGCACATCTTTAACAATCTCTGTTGAAGCAAGTTGGAAATCATCAACGTCCTTCCTAGTGCTGCTGGTTTAGCTTTTAAACACCGTGTTTTTAACTAATTTGATCATTCCCCATCAATGATAGGACAAGATAAGGATGGCATTGTAATAGAAGTTGTTAAGATCATGAAATAGTGTATATTTCTCATCAGCATTAACCAGATATTCGCTAAACCCATCAGCAAGGGGTTTTCTGGTAACTCCGAGCCATTACTCATCATCTTTGCTGTTTTAACAGTGCCAGCATTTTGATTTTAAGAAGTACAGACACAAAACTCGCGTATGCATGTTTTCTTTCAAATGAAGAGTTAGACGCCACCATACATGAATACCCAGGTGGTATTTCCCTACAACCGCTAAATACTTCATAACTGAACTTCCTCTGGTAGTTAACTATTTCGCTTTTAGCAACCGAATGATGGGTGTGACGTTTAAGGAGTGTATAGGCCACGTGAGGAATGAAAAAAAAACTTCAATATAATCACTGATACGTCGTCTCAATGCAGTACAGCGTTTAAGCCCATCTGCTTCAAGAATTGGAATGAGAGCATAAGACGTGTCCGCGGTTTATACTGAAGTTTTTCATGCCTCACGTGACAAAACACACGTCGCAACCACCGTTCGGTCGACGAAACCGAAAAAGCATGAGTCAAGAATTTAAATTATAAAGAAATCAGTGGTCTTAGACGGATACCACGTGGTGATCCATGCATTCTAACGTCTTATAAATTATTCCAGAGTAGAAAACAAGCAACTAAAATCAGATGTCTGTGTTCTTAAATATTGTAGGGCAACCCCGGGGTTCTTTTAAACATTTTAGGTTGATAATCGCAACACATTTCTTAGAGCCCGCTTTCTCTCACATAAAAAACCATGTTTCACTAAGGGTGCCCGTAGAAATATCCTCGACTGGGGCCACGAAATGGAAAATTTTAAAATTCATTTGCGCTGCAACAAAACATCACGCGGCTGCGATATTTGGCACACAATATCAGAAGGCTGCGGAAAACGTGCCGTAAGTCTGAGCAAAACCCGTGAAGGCACAAAAAACGCTGGAGTTGCCCTTTAACAGGGTTAAGCCTTTTCCACAATACGCTTCTACTTCCAGCAGTAGAGCTGAAATTGACTTAGTTTTCCAAATGAATTCATTATAAGTTTAGTGTGCATCTGTTGCACTGTATATATATGGCATCCGAATATGTAGAAATTAAGTTTTCATGAGAAACTCCGCGCATATCGCGCGCTGCAGGTCTCGGTACACGTATCTCTGAGGTGTATCTTCTGCGCACATACCCCTATTGAGCACATAATCATCGGTAGATGATCACTCAGATAAAATGCATGTACTGAAGCCTCAACTTCATCACAGCCTATGTCTGTAGGAAACACATAAAACAGATTGGATGAAGTCTCAGTTATTATGGTGGGAGGCTAATAAGATTATTGCAAAATGTGGGCCTTAAATACATCTTCCAATTAATCCCAGTGTAGTGTTAGAGTGATAGCTCTACTAGATGCAAAAGTCGACCTCAGTGTCGGTGTGATCTCTGGACTGACCTTGATAAACCACCCTGCAACAGCTTTAAGTTAAACGGCACATGTCCAACCGTAATTCAACGTGCCGGGTCCAATGGCAGCGTAGAAATTTGGCCTGGGCCACCCGCGAAATTTGAGCTTGCAATGGCGACTTCGGAATTCTTTCGCGCTGTAGTCGGTTTAATCATGTTAAAACCATTAGTGTACCATGCGTACCAAAGGTACACAACATGGTGCCTCATGTCCACCATGGTGGCCTGCCCTTTCACCTTAAATAAGTTTCTTGGAGGTGGCGCTACTGTGAGGTCACGTGACGTGACGTCAATGTATAGCGCGCATATGCATGCCACGTAGCCGCGCCTGCTTCATTAGCCATCGAAGTGACGTTGTAAGGAGATATCCATTAAAGGAGTCTAGCGCTGTGCATAAAATCCCGATTCACAATTATCGAACAAACCTATATTTGTCTCTTGATGCACGCAGGCCACAAACTCTGCACCACAGCGCGAAGCATGCCTGTGCTATATTTTAATTACCAGAGCCTTCTCTGTACCAATGGAAGTCTGAAGCGCATTCTTTCTGGAGTCGTTTGTAGTACTCGCAATCTGTACGGACTGCAACGCCAGACGACAAACATTTGCTTCACACTTACAATGCCTATGTGATTGCTTACCGTTACCCATTCAAACGGCTTGAAAGGTAAAGTTGCACTGGTAGCACAAACTATACGCATTAATCACTGCCTGTTTGATAGCCTAGTGGTGACAGCATGAAGGTGAGCTAGTTGGGTTTGCCGACCGAGTTTTATAACCAGTCTGGCGATTTGGCTCACACATGAAGAGTTCAGCAAACGTAAGAAACATACGGTTGTCGTTCCGTAGACTGAACCGCTCCATAGCAATACTACATGGCGGATGGTGCCAAGCATCTGAGCAAGTAGCCTTACGATTTGTAGCGGGCACACTTGGTGGGATAGCCGTATTCAAAACATCTTGTCTTCAGGACGTCGAAAAATGTGACACCTAGGGATACTGATGTAAAGCTGCCGACGTTCATAAAACAGTTGAAGAGCTTCCTGTCTTCGGCGCAGTTAGTCCTGAAAAGTCATAATAAACAAGACCTCAGTTTCCTTGTTCGGAGATGGAAAATTTGCTCTGGCGTCTTCGGGGCACTATAGCTATGGACGAAGGAATAGTCTTCACATAATAATTGAGAACAAAGCGTTAAACATTGCCCCCTGGCGCGGTAGAAATCTTTAGCAGGGATCCTACTACTTGTCCCCAAACCCTATCGGCCACGCACTTCCACACTGTCATAAACACTGGCCTGTGTAGTATTACAGAAGTATTTCTTCCTGTTCTATCAATAATATGAACCCGTGCCCGTACGGCCGTAGTGAAGGGCCCAAAGCCAAATCTCACCGATCGCAACCATACATGAAACAAACAGGAGCACGTGCACAAAATTGCACGATTATAATATCTTATTATCGTCTCATATATCTCCCTAATAGCTTTTAATGTAGTGGAGAGAACAGGTATAAGAAAATTTTTTTTCGCACTGAGCCAAACGCACCCAAACGCAAACCGAGAAAAACGCGAAATTCGCTATCCGCACAAGCCACAGCGCGATCCAAGTAGTTATATGATATACTTAACTTGTTATATAAAATAAACACCATGTTGTAATGAAAATATATCCAAAAAATTGAGGGGGCACATAGTTTAACTAAAGTGCGATGAGGTGGAAGCCTCAAGCGCGGTGTTGCTGCTTGTGTCACTGATGTGTGGTTAAGATGTTAAGCTCCGCCTCTAAGAGTGGAACGCGACAGAGTCTTGGAACGCTGCCAGGGAGTCCACAGAACGCCATCGCCCGTTCGGCTCCATGCCTTGCTCGTCGGTAAATTGGTTTTTGAGGAAAGGAAATTTATCTGTCTCGCATATCTCGGTGGATACCTGAACCTCGCCGTAAGAGAAGGGAGGATAATGGGAGTGAACGTAGCCACCGTATTCACTAGACGCGCCTTTGTTCATTCCAAACCATTGAGCTGACATGCCTGAATTGAAAGGCACCAGCCTTTCAATTTTCGCCAGAGCTACAGTCTGCAATCTTTTTTAGAGCGCAGCTCTTTGGCGTCCGTTCCTGGGTTTCGCGTCGTCGTCGGCGTTGTCGTCGGCCTCGTAACCAGCTCCGCCCCCCTTTCATCCCCCCAGCGCTATCGGCGTCAGCGGCATCAGTCAGTCGCTGCTATCTCTTCCCTCCTCCCTTTATCGTGTTGTCCGCTTGCTGCGCGCGCTTCTGCCCCCATCGTTTGCCGCTGGGTGTACACGCCGCCCCCCTCCCCCCTCTTCCTGCGAGTCTCCGGTTGTCAAAGCGCCGGCTCGAACTTAATTCCTTTCTTCGCTCCTCCTCCAATGCAACCCCTGTTCGGTGGCAATCAGAGAGCCAGATCGGTGGCGGCGGATCTGTATATGTGCACCGCCCGAGCCGAAATTGCGAATACGTGTGAAAAAAAAAAAAATCTGTGATAGCGCATACATGTGTTGCTCGATTTCTTTGCCTCAATCTATCGAAAAGGTGAAACAGCTTATTTGCTGCGCTCAAATTTCGCATTAGGAAGTAACGTAATCGTCGGTAATTTTTTTATTAGCAAACTCTGGTATGTGATGCAGGTTTTGCATTGCTCGCGTGTGAACGTTCAGAAGCTACACAGGATTTTTGCAGTTTTCATACGGGCGTCCGAATGGGAACGTTGTAGCAGAACGAACCTGTTCCGGCCGGTGAAAGACGGGGGGCTAGGGCTAGGGCACCTCTTTTTAAGGCAGCTGGTGAACCGTTTTTTGTTTTTTTGCGACGTCACAGACCCGTTCTTGCGCACCGTGTGCCAAGTGAAGCTGCGGCGATTGCTGCCGGAGTTTGTGGTATCCACAGAAGAGCTCTCTGGTGGAACTTTTGGTTACTACAAAGAGATTGTAGCAAGCGTTCGGTTTCTTTCGGCACGTTTTTCTACCGATTATTTGTGGAAAAGCAAAAGGAAAAAGTTGTACAATGATCTTTGTGATATTGTTTTCCCAGTGCCCCTGTACAGGGCCTTGTACAGTGGAGGCCCGGGAGGGGATGTTTTAAAAAGGGTGAAGGAAATGCAGGTGCCACCAGGAGTAAAGACTTTCTTTTTTAAGTTACACACCGGGACGTTACCAGTTAAAAAGTTTCTACAGGGAAAGGATTTCTTTTTACCGTGGGGATCGAACTGCTTAATTTGTAAACAGCCTGAAACAATAGACCATGTTTTTTTGCATTGCTGGGAAGGGGTTTATTTTTGGGACGTGTTACAAAGGACCATAAAGAAAGAGCTACCACTTGACGCGCACGGAATTCGCTATTTAAGCACTGATAATGAGGATGGGGCACCTTTTGATCTCATAATGCTCTTGGGCCTCCACTGTATATGGCGCTCCAGAATGGCAGGCTACCATTGTGACCAAGACGCACGACCGGCCCGAATTTATTTTCGGGAAAGCATGGACTGGTTTCTTGCAATCCAAAAAGCAGCTGCGGAGCCTCCCGAGTGGCTCTCAAGACTAGAGCTGTTGTGTATGTTGCGGGAATTTTAAGCTGACGAAGCCAGTCTCGTGCTGGCTGACCACGACAGTGTCGTATGTATATAGCGTTGTGTGTATTTTTGTTGTGCAATGTCATAAGCCAAAGACAGGCAATAAAGAAAAAAAAAAGCTGACATGGCGGAGTGGTTAGCATGCTCGTCTCGCACTCCGGAGACCTTGGTTCGATTCCCCAACTCGGCTGATTTCCTACTCGGTTTTATTTATCTGCTTTGACTAGAAAGGTTAATTACGCTAATTGGTTAATTAACTAAACTCAGTCTCACTTACATGGAGCATCACTATACCACCCCTTTCATTGGTTGCATGGTTACTAGCCAAAGTACAATTTACCCCGTTTGAATTCGCGCACTTTGACGTCACGACCATTTCGATCAATTGAAAAGCGTGAAATTTCTGTCGACAACTCCTGCTTAAAACGATGACGCATTAAAGGCTTCCGTCTTAATAATTTAGTCGAAAATAGCATGTAAACTTTGGGTTTGATT
The DNA here is from genome assembly GCF_055824585.1 of Amblyomma mixtum. Classification (NCBI taxonomy): domain Eukaryota; kingdom Metazoa; phylum Arthropoda; class Arachnida; order Ixodida; family Ixodidae; genus Amblyomma; species Amblyomma mixtum. The sequence goes on along the minus strand of NC_143013.1, from coordinate 144,008,819 downwards.
GTTTTAGAGGCTAAACTCTAGATTTAACCAAGTTTTGTTCAGAAAAATTCATTGTTAAGTTATGTTAAAGTTGTGTTTATGTTAAAATGATTATGCTGTGAATACAGCATAAAAATCGTTGGAAGATTCTTTGTATGCAATTGGAGGCACTGTTGCCCTTAAACACGAGCAAGTAAACGCGAACAGCAGACTTCTGTCGCAAGCACTGACGTGACAGCCTTCTATTCAGGTGACTAAACTTCAGCTGCGCAAAAATAAACGACATATTTGCGCCGTTATTAAAAAGCGACTTATAATGCATAGGTGTTAGCAGGATCTTTGCAGCGCAACGGGATGGCACAAAAAGAGGATGCGCAGGATCATAGGGTGGAGGAAATATTTTGCCTCACAGTAGCATTTAAACTCATGAGCAGTAACGAAATGGTCGAGATGTACAGAACGCAAAACAGCAAAAAAACTGCCGGCATTGTCGTTTCCTTTCTGCCTCTGCTATTTTGCTTGTAATAATGAATTCAGAAAGCCAACGCCAACTAGCCGAACTAACCGCTTTAACGCTCATAACGACGGGGATAATGATCCCGTTGTTAGTGTCTTCTGGGTTCAGATCCTCTACCTACCTCCTCATATCCTGCGCGGTCGATGAGAAGGTAGCGCTGAGGAAGCAATAAACGAAACCATGCCCGAAGGTATCCGACCTATGAGGCTGAAAATTGCAAACTTGCAAACAAGGCTCTCGCGAGTTGATTTGGTTCATTTTTATCTGTGCATTGGAAAGATCTGGCTAGATTTTTTTCGAAACAGTACCTGCGTGCAGGTTTTGAAGGTGTTAATGTGCACCTTTAGTTTTCGCAGTAAATGAAGAGAGAAAGAGGTGCCGCTGTGGAGGGCTCCTTATTTATTTCGGTCAGCGTAGTTTATTTAACGTGCACTTGCATCGTGCAGCATCGCGTTCCTTAACACCTCGAAACTCATTTTTAGACAGATAGGTGGCAGACCTGAGACGTCATACTAATGTCGTGTAAGCCTGTGCGAATCACCGAAACGCATTTCGGTTGTTTCGGACTCTTGTCGGTCGCTATAAGCGTTCCGTCAAAAAGTATGTTTTTCTTTTGAGCGCAGTGCAAACATTATCTCTACATCTGGCACTGCGTCATCCAAACGATGCTCTGAATGCTGCTGTGGAACGTTCTTTCCGAGAATTAAAGCATAACGAATGCATTGCTCGCATCCTGCGTTACAAAATGAAAAAAAGAAAACATTAATTTTTGATTCTTATTCATAAACTTACATTGTGTAAAATCGGAGGTTCCTTATCCCGTGTTTTTTTCTGAAGGCTGGTATGACGTCTTTAGAATGATCGTGGTCCCGGCAGCACATGTCGCTATCTCGTGCTTTTCCCAAATCAAAGTCGTTCGTTGCAACGTTCCCAGCTCCACACCATTTAGTGCCTGCAAAAAGGAATTGCAAAAATTTTCTTTTCCGCTGTAGCGCACGGCAAATATCTGTGCGTCGCGGTCGAGGAGACGTGCAGCCTCCTTGCCATGAAGTGCTCCGCTCGTGCAAATTAATGCGAAGTATGTATTCGGATTTACTGGCAGCATTCGTGAAACGACGGCGAGATAAGCACGAAACACATTGGTGGGAATATTTTGTTTCGAGAGCGCGATTCCGACTTGGCGAAACTCAAAATTCTCGTCGGTCACCTTTGGCGCAGTCTACTATGTTGTGCAAATGCTCGCCGAATTCCTGTCGACGAGCATCTGCAACACCAAGCGGCAAGGCTTAGCAGTTTTCATAACTGTGTAGCAGAAGTTGATCCGATATCCACCTCGTTACACATATTACCGTTACACTCTCTCTTGCAACAAAACCTGTCATTATATACCAGGCTGTTGAGATAGATATCTCCATTCGTATTTTTATATCGTCTCTAGTTCAAAAAGAACACCAGGTTTGAAAGTAAGATTTTACTTCCCAAAGTCAACATTAATTATGGAAGGTATACAGTCTATGTTAGGAATGCATTTGTTTGGAATCTATGCCATAATTCAATAAAAACATGCTCCTCAGCATATATGTTCAATCCAAACACCACATTCATTTCACCAACATGCTCTCATCGACTCAAGTACGGCTTTAATGAAGCCGCTTCGGTGGCTCAGTGCTTATGATGCCCAGCCGCTGACCAGAAATACGCGGGTTCGAATCACGACGGCAGCGGTCGCATTTCGATGGAAGCGAAATGATAGATACCCGTGCACTGTGCGATGTCAGCGCACGTTGAAGAGCACCAGGTGGTCGAAATTTAGTGCACGAATTAGTGCACTTAACCGGTCGAAACTGCCCAAATTTGTTGGGCCACAGCGCCGAGGGTAACCATGTTTACGAAACTCTAAAAACGCATATGGATATTACTTACGGTGCACTACGCGCCTCTCAATAATTAAGGAGTCTAATAGTAATAGTTAAAAGGTAACTATCCAATATTCGAGCTTGGGACATGATGGCCTCAGTTGCCTATGTGCCATAAAACCCAACAAACAAATCAATATTACTTGACCACCCTGCTAGTTAGCATGTAATAGCTGTATTCTGATGTAGTGCACCGCTGACACGGTCGTTAGCTACCCTGTAAGGTGGAAGCGGAGAGTTGCCGTGGAAGTAGTAGGGTACAACGAGTGCGAGGTATTAGCAACCGGAGGGTGGCTGACACGTGAACCTACCGAAGAGCCATAGGAAGAGGGTGAGTATGGCGAGAGCGGAATAATGTAGCCCGGTCTGTCTACCTCTTTCCAACTGCGCTATTCAGCGATCGCTACAAGAGCATTGCAGCAGTTGGGAGTGCTCTAAGATTCGTGATGATTGTAATTTCCCGATCTTCACCAGGTTTACCTAGAAATACGTGCCTACAGGTTTTGTTATCTGTACGATACCGGCAGCGGCGGTCGAATTTCGATGAAGGCGAAATTCTAGAAGCTTGTGTACTGTGCGGTGTAAGTGCGCGTTAAAGAACCTAAGGTTGTCGAAATTTTCCGGGGCCCTCCACTACGGCGTCCCTCATAGCATGGCTCACTACAACCAATTAACTAGCCACTACTGTAATGAAACTGTACCGTTACTCTATTTTACATAATTTTATTCTATTGTTAACCTGATCTGTATATTATATTTATGCATGCCTTCGAAGAGACAGAAGTAGTGCATGCACTAGTAGAGGAAGAAGTTGTTTGTCTCTCGCGTGCGCGCTCGAACCACTGAGGAACCGCCGCAGGTTTTTCGGCTCTGCGCCGGTGTTCTATTTTCGCGTTGCACGCTACAGTTTGGTGGAGGTGCTGTGTACGCTTCCCGACCTGCACACTCCGTACAGCATCACTACGGATCTCACCCCGGTTCACCAGCGACCCAGCCGCCGTCTCCGCGCAAAGTCGCCTGAATTTGGGCCCCTTCCCCCGCCAACAAGGACGACGCAGCCTCGACCGCCGAGTCCAACTGACATGGCCACTGATACCAGGCCCCCGCCCTCGATCCAGCCTCAACCATCGAGTCCAACTGCCATGACCGCTGACACCAGGCCCCTGGCGCCGATCCTTTGCCACCCACCGCGAACACTCCATCTTTTCACGGTGACGTGTTCGAAGACGCTGAGGATTGGCTGGAGACATTCGAGCGGGAAGCATGCTACAACGGTTGGTGCGACGAGCGCAAGCTAAATAACGTCTACTTTGTCCTTGAAGAGTCTGCCAGGATGTGGTTTGAGAACCACGAGGCTACACGTCCTACCTGGGAGTCGTTTGGCCGGAGTCTCCTGGCCACGTTCCCCAACGCTGACCGCCGGGAAAAGGCTGAAGCTGCTCTGCACTCCCGAAATCAGCGCACGAACGAACGTGTGCGCATGTATACCGAAGATATGGCCCGTCTCTTCAAGCGCGCCGACCCCAACATGACAGAGGAGAAGAAGCTGCGCCATCTCATGCGTGGGGTTAAGCAGGAGCTGTTCGCGGGCCTCGTGCGCAGCCCACACCGCACGGTCGCGGAATTTCTAACCGAGGCGACCACGATGGACACTACGCTGCAACAACGGGACCGCCAGTACAACCGGGACATCAACAGCATGGTGCCCGACGGCTTTTCTTCGTGTCTGGGCGGCAGTGCAGACACCTTGCGCGAACTAATTTCCTGAGTTGTCCGGGAGGAACTTCAACGGATCCATCTGCCCCAGGTTACACCTGCGCCGCTGGCAGCGCTGGCCGAAGTCGTCAGGGACGAGGTGCGACAGGTTGCGCAGGCACCTCCTGTCACCGAAGCGCCGCCCCGGTTCGATGAGAGACCCACGTACGCATCCGTTGTACGTCGCACGACTGGCTACGGTCCCATTACCCCGACGCCTGGCGTGAGCAACATCGGCACGTGTCACGCGAACATGCCTGGCTACGGTATGACCCCTACGACCCCCGTGAGTAACATCACCGCATATTCCGCAACCGCATCTGCTGCAGCTGGGCCACGCCCTCGCAAGTCGGATTTGTGGCGTACACCGGACCGCAGGCCTCTTTGCTACCACTGTGGGGAGCCCGGTCATCTCTACCGCGCATGTCCGTACCGCCAAGTGGGCCTTCGCGATTTCCATCCCGACGCACCTTACCCTAAGAACGGCGAACGACCGCATGAGATTGCGCAGCATCTCTGGGCACGCCAGAACCCATTCTACTCTGGAAGGCGCGGGTCCCGTTCGCCTTCGCCTCTCCGTTATCGCTCTTCCAGCCCTGGCCGCCAGAGTAGCTCTGCTGGCCGTCGCTGGCCGAGTCCGCGTCGGGAAAACTAACGCCAGCGACCTCCGGAGGCAAGGCCGCTGACGTCGGGACGTGTCAAGACCCTCCATCGTGCGACCCTCCAGCCGACGATACCTCGACAGTGAGAGGCAGCGACAGTATCAGATACGCTGCATCCGATTTGCGTGTGACAATTGATAGCACTGAGATTACCGCGCTGCTCGATACCGGTGCTGATAATTCTGCTATGAGCCGTGCCTTTGCTGGATAACTCAAGAAGGTTCTGACACCTTGGACGGGGACCCCCATTCGCACCGCCGGTGGCCACCTAATTTCCCCTGCGGGCAAGTGCACGGCTAGAATTGTGATTAGTGGTTTCACGTACGTTGCGAATTTGTCGTACTCCCCGAGTGTTCCAGAGACTTGATTCTGGGGATCGACTTCCTGCAGTCGAACGGCGCTGCAGGTGATTGACTTTCAGGAGGCACGTGTCGCGTCCTCGACCAAACAGGCAGTAACGTGCTTTGACTCCCGCGATCCCTGCAGCAACGCTCTGCGCATTGTCGAGAACGACGTTACGGTACCGCCGCGGTGCAGTGTTCTGGTGCTAGTGCGTAACGACCTCTTTCACAACTACGAGGGTCTAGCGGACAGCCATACTCCACAGCTGCTTAAGCGGGGACTTGCCGTTGCAAGAGGTTTCGTCCAACTACGTGACGGCCGTACCCACGTCCTCCTAACTTTGCCAACGAATATCAGCACGTGGCCAAAGGCATGGCTATTGCCTTCCTCCACGACGTTGCTGAGGTTCCAGGTTTGTGCACCGCGGGAGGACCCACTCCGGAGTATGCTGGCCCACATCACGTTCTTCAGTCAGTCAGAATAAATCCTGCACTGCCGTCGGTTCAGAAGGATCTTCTGTAGAACCTCTTGGCAGACTTTGCGGACTATTTCGCTACGTGCTCGAAGGTCGGCCGAACTCCGCTCGCCAAGCATCGTATCATCACTGATGAGACTACGCGACCCGTCTGCTAGCGCCCATATCGTGTTTCCCCGATGGAGCGAGAAGCCATGCAGAATCAGGTTGCCGAGATGCTAGCAGACGATGGCATTCAGCCGTCCACCAGTCCATGGGCATCGCCTGTGGTTCTTGTAAAAAAAAAAGGACAATACTCTGCGTTTCTGTGTTGACTACAGAAAACTTAACAACGTGACTAAAAAGGACGTTTACCCGCTGCCCAGAATAGATGACGCACTCGACCGATTGCGGAACGCCCGATGCTTTTCGTCATTAGATCTTAAAAGTGGGTACTGGCAAATCGAAGTGGACGAGAGAGACCGCGAGAAGACGGCTTTCGTGACGCCTGACGGCCTCTATGAGTTTAAAGTGCTCCCATTTGGTCTGTGCTCAGCACCGGCCACGTTCCAACGCATGATGGACACTGTTCTCTCCGGCTTAAAGTGGCAGTCTTGCTTGGTGTACCTGGACGATGTCGTTATATTTTCGACCACCTTTGACCAACATTTGGAGCGGTTGCGCATTGTGCTACAAGCGCTCAAATCCGCGCAACTCACCATCAAAGCAGAGAAATGCCATTTTGGCTTTGAGGAACTTTGCTTTCTTGGTCACGTTGTCAGCGCACAAGGTGTTCGCCCGGACCCTGACAAGACTGCTGCCGTTCCAGGTTTTCCACGCCCGACTGACAAGAAGGCCGTTCACCGGTTTTTGGGCCTGTGCTCCTATTATAGGCGCTTTATTCAAGATTTCTCGAAAATCGCGGAACCGTTAAACGCACTGACCAGTGACGACACACCCTTCCTGTGGGGGACCAACGAAGAGGCTGCATTTGTCGAGCTTCGCAGCCGTCTGCAGAGCACTCCGATACTCGGCCATTTCGACGAGCATGCTGCCACGGACATCCACACTGATGCCAGCAATGTTGGCCTTGGTGCAGTACTGATCCAGTGGCAAGACGGTGCAGAACGGGTCATCAGTTATGCTAGTCGAACACTTACGCGCTCCGAGACTAATTATTCTACGACGGAGAAAGAATGTCATGCAGTGATATGGGCCATCTGCAAGTTCCGACCATACCTCTACGGACGACCCTTCCGTGTGGTAAGCGACCACCACTCCTTATGCTGGCTGGCGAGCCTCAAAGACCCCTCAGGACGCTTGGCTAGATGGAGCTTACGCTTGCAAGAATACGACTTAAAGGTGCACTGAAGAGGATTCTGAACTTGTCTTTTTGCCGCGGGAACTCGATCTACACGTTCCTAGCATTCTTAGAAACTGCAACTTATTGCCCTGTATGGCCGATTTCCCTAATTAAATCGAGTTAACGTCCGGCTCCCGCCCTTTTTTTTGAATTCTGCCTCGTACGATGGGCGGAGTCGACCAACGCGTGAAGTTCCTTCCAGCCAGCTCCGTGGAGGCTTTGGTTTCGCTTTATTTTGTTTTTTAGCTTTCCATGAATAAATAGTTTCATTCGCAGATAATATAGCCGCAAAATAAGCCCGGAGAAATAAAAATACGCGCGGACTGTTTGCTACTACGGACTACTACGTATTACTCCGCCGATGGCAGAGCGGCAAGCCGCCACGGGACAGGGTGAAAGGCACTCCACGCGTTGGTCGACTCCGCCCACCGTACGAGGCGGAATTAAAAAAAAAAGGGCGGGAGCCGGTCGTTAATTCGATATAATTTGGGAAATCGGCCATACAGGGCAATAAGTCGCAGTTTCTAAGAATGCTAGGAACGTGTAGATCGAGTTCCCGCGGCAAAAAGACAAGTTCAGATTCCTCTTCAGTGCACCTTTAACAGTAGTTTAGAAGTCTGGCCGTAAGCATCAGGATGCGGATTGTTCAGAGGGCGGACTCGAAGTTCGCGCCACTCATCGATTACCTCGAAGGCATTGAAGCACCCATTCCGCGTGTTTTTCCTCACGCTACAATACTGTGGTTTATCATCCCTAACATTATGTTTCCCTCTCTCTAATACATGGTCCTTTATTAACATCGGCATCCTGGTCCTGGAGTTTCGGGGTCCTGCGTCAGCCACGTTCATTGGCCGTGAGTTCTTGGCCTGCGTTGGCCGGCCGTACCTGCAGTCTTTCAGACCTGAACCAACCTCTCCGCCCGCCCCAGCCTCGACCAGAAGACATGACGCAATGACGACGCTGCCGAGACCAGAACTTATGAACCTATGATGTGACGACACCTTTCCTCTGCTCAAGCCATTTAGCGCGTCCTGGGGCCTCAGCCGTCGGTTCCTGGCAACCTGCGGCCTGAAACCTTCGTGGACCGAAACTCATTCGCTCATCGTGGTAGCCAGCACTTCACCCCTTTCCCCTTACGGTTCAAGCCCATCACCATTTCGCGCGTCTCCCTGTCAACGATCGGGACAATCGCTCGGTGGCCCCGGTTAGTGTGACGAAGAAGACAAAGATGGTTTTGGCGCGGTACGAAGAGCTCGCGCTAGGACAGTGGACCTCAGTAAACTCGTCTCATTCTTCGGCTGGCCCCCAGATAATAGTGGGAATATTGTAAGGTATTTTCATCGAAATATTGAAGGTAATGGTCGTTTCTTGCGATGTGTAGCGAAACCTTTGTTTTAAAGTTTGTCCATCCCTTGCGTAAAGTAGTGTCCATCCCTCGCGTAAAAAAATGCAAGCATACCGAGCGGAGATCAGTGGATATACGGATTTTTATTGTGAAAGCTTATGATATATGAAAAATCGCGTTCATAAAATGCGCTTTTCCAGAATTTATGGGTAGGAGTACCATGAAAACATTATGGAAGTGTATTTGATTCAAGAGCTACAGTAGTGTACCCAGGCACAAAAAAAATAGGATCAAATGCTTTGTTTCGTACCGATTCATTTCGCAGTTCATTCATTTTTCCCCCTCCGATTCATCAGCCGCGCCTTTCACAACCGAGAACAGCAGTTAAATCATACCCTATACTTCAATGCTGAGTCGCAGGCACCAGATTTCAGTCTCAAAGATTTAAAAAAGGTTCAAAAATTGGTCATTACAAAATGAGTTCCTAGATCCGTACCTCACCTGACCGTAAGCGACGCAAAAAAAAAATACAAAAATACCTGGGTCTTAAAACACGTTTTCTGTTTTCGGCCCCTCGGTGAGTTGCGTCTGCCACGCGTTTTCTATTGGCCGTATGTTACCTGGGAATATCGATAGGTTCCGAAGGGAGTGATTCGACGGCCGCGGATATTCGGGTCTCCTGCTGTTCGGTGGCAGGTTCAGACACAGGTGCAGCAGGCGGTTCATCTCATGCGGGGTAGCATGAATCACAGCGGGCGAACGTGCAGACTTCAAGAAATGGCCGATGAGAAACCTGGTGAGAGAAATCAGGCTGCTTTTAAAAAAATGCTGGAAACGAGAGAGTTTCGCGGTTTAAATTTTACTCCGACTCTACAATCTCTGCGCAGGTAGCATTTCATACTACTGGTGCCTTAAAAATTCACCGCAAATTTGCTGGGTCAAGGAACTTTAGTGCAACGCATACAGATGCTTTTTGTTGAAACGACCAGCAGTCGAACATTTCAGAACGCTTCATCGTAAAATTACAGCATGCAATGCATTATTCATTGAATGGTGAATATTTCTTAAATATTTCTCCTCTCCTCCATTATGAATCGGCACGTGCAGATCAAGGTTGGATCTATCAGCAGTACTGCTTGCAGCTTGCGGAACTATTTTTCGTCCAAAAATAAGCCCTCAGTGAAACCATGCGGTTTGCATTGCACGGAGGCCAGCTTGCAATGCACGTTTTGTACTTCTTTAAAAGTGACGCAATATTGTACTTTCAGAGGTCTGTCTCACAACCATTATCTTTTGTTTATTTCCCCGTTACAACAGCCATTTACGCAGCTGGTTTGAACACGCAGTCTTACCTATTTCTTTTTTTCCTATGGCATGGCTGGTATTCGTTCGACCCATTTGTGTACACAAATCGCACTATTGCGTTCATCAGACACGTGGTACATCATTGTGTTCTGATTCCCTGTGCTATGTTTCTCTTCGATCATTTGAATATCTTTTTGGTCCGAATTATGACCTTTTACCTCCTTTACGAAGTATAAGGAAATTTGAAGATTCGGTATACGCTTTCGTTTATTTTGTTCATATATATTGACACGCCGCATATAATTTATTTCCTATCTGTATGTGGAGGCTCCGAAGTAGTTACAGTTACGTACCGTCACGTGCTCATCATCGTCATCAGCCTGACTACGCCCACTGCAGGGCAAAGGCCTCTCCCATGTCTCCAATTAACCCTGTCCTTTGCCAACAACGGTCACCGTATCCCCGCAAACTCCTTAATCTCATCCGCCCACCTAACTTTCTGCCGCCCCCTGCTACGCTTGCCTTCTCTTGGAATCCACTCCGTTACCCTTAAGGACCAGCGGTTATCTTGCATTCGCACTGGATGCCCTACCCAAGCCCATTTTTTCCCCTTGATTTCGACTAGCATGTCATTAACCCGCGTTTGTTCCCTCACCCGCTCTGCACTTTTCCAGTCTCTTAGCGCTACACCTATTATTTTCCTTGCCATGGCCCGCTGCGTGGTTCTCAATTTGAGTTGGGCCCTTTTTTCAGTGGTTATGGCGCTCTGATGCTGACCCAAAGGCGCAGGTTCGATCCCGGCCACGGCAGTCAAATTTCGATAGAGACGAAATTCTAGAGGCCCGTGTGTTGGACTCAGACGCCGTGAAGTCAAGTATTTATTCGGGCAGCAACACCAACACAACATACAAACAATTCAGTGGCTTCGCCTTATAGACAGCCTGGGTGCAACTGAGGCATAACATTGGCCAGCTATGCAAGTGCACACGTGAGCAGTAATCGTGAACATCAGATACGCGGGGCACAGTAGCATAGTGCAGCACACTTGATAAGCGCTACGCCGATACAACACCGTGTACTGTACGATGTCAGTGCACGTTAGGGAACCCCAGGTGATCGAAATTTCTAGAGCCCTCCACTACGGCGTCCCTCATAGCCTGAGTCGCTTTGGGACGTTAAACCCCTATAAACCTAAATGTTATCCTCCACGTTTCTGCCCCGTAGGCGAGTACCGGCAAGATACAGCTGTTGTACACTTTTCTCCTGAGGGATATTGGTAAACTGCCATCAATGATCTGAAAGAACGTGTCTTATGCGCTCCACCCTATTCTTACTCATTTAGTTCTTTCTCTTTCATGATCCCGATCAGCGGCCACTACCTATCCTAAGTAGGCATATTCCCTTACCACTTCCAGCACCTCGCTGCCATTTGTGAACTGGTGTTCTCTTGCGGGTACGTTGAACTTTACTCTGGTCTTCTTAATTTTCAGGCCAGCCATTCTTCTCTGCCTGTCTAACTTATTGATCATGCTTCGCAGCTCATCACCTGAGTGATTTAACGCAGTAATGCCATCAGCGAATCGCAAATTACTTATCCACTCTTCACTGACTCGTATCCTCAACTGTTCTGAATCCAGCCCTCGGTACACCTCCTGTAAAGAGGCAGTGAATAGCATTGGCAATATGTGTCTCCCTGTCTGACACCCTTCCTTATTGGCATTTTATCGCTGACTTTATAAAGTAATATGGTAGCTGTGCTGCCGTTATAGACATCTTTCAGTATTTTCACATGACTCTTGTACACCGCGATTCCGCAATGCCTGCATGACTGCTGAGGTTTCAACTGTGTCAAATGCTTTCACGTAATCCATGAATGCTATATATAGGGGTTGGTTACATTCTGCGGATTTCTCCATCATCTGATTGATATCGTGAATATGGGCTACTGTAACGTACTGTTATCAACTAATGAAACGCGAACAAGAGAATTGCAATGCCAAAACATAAAGATGAGAGCTTCTGCGGAGGAAATGTAAGTGAGGTTGATTAACACTTCAAATGTAACGTTTTTGCACTTTTGAAGCCATGTGAAGCTCCTCCGGTGTAAAGCTCCCCCCACTTAAAATTTTCTCATTTTGCTGTTCGTGCACCTTGTGTATTGTTCGCGTTTCATTTGTTGCTGATAGTGGCTACTATTGGCAGGAAAAGTTTACGGGATGCAGATGTGTGGAAGAATAACATCTGCCTATATGAGGGGAGCTACATGCCCCATGCACTGGCGACAATATCAGGTGATTAAGTCGCGAGGCATCTACCTTACATTATTTTCTGCGAACACGCATTCCGTAGTCTTTTGCTGCCTATAGTACATGAGACAATCACGTAGGTGCTTGTTCAGGTATAGTGCTCTGGGAAGTTCGCACTGCCTCCAAATATGGCACAAATTAACATTGAAATGTATTAAAACAATCGACAATGTAACAAATAACCTCTTGAATGACGCGAAATGCTTTTGTTTTCATCCACGATTTGATGTTGTTTCCTTACAAATCATTTGTAATTAGTTGGTTTGTGTCTGGCCCTATAGTTTGTGTATTGCAAGGAGCCAGAAGTGCTGGCCATTGTATTTTCTGCGCAATGTCTCGTTTTTCTTCCTTTTCTGCTTTTTTCTTTTTTTTTCACCACCCAACTGCTACTGAAGGAACATGGGGATTGGGAACTATGTCAAGCCACAATTGCGGCTTTTTTCCCTTCTCCTCAGCCATGTACCTGACTGAAAATTAACCTTGAAACTTGAACGAAGCCATCAACTACGAGCTCGAAAATTACGAAAAATAACGCACCTAAAACATACCCTGCAATGAATGAAACAGAGAAACATTGCAGCCTTTACTAGTCGTGATGACTGATCGGAGACCGTTGTCAGGAATTGTTATAGCTCTCTAAAAGATTAACCACAGTAACAGCCAAGCTGGACAAAAACACAGGCAATTAGGTGCAGTGAAGCACACCTCAAGCTACCATTCAGAGAAGAAAAAATGCAGTGCATGCGCTCCCGAGACTAAGAGCAGTAGTGACACGTTGCTTCTCTCACTTTAAAGCAGTTCCAGTGTCTGCCTTATGCTTTTTGACAGTTGTGGGGCCACAGCTCTTTCTTTGTGAATACTTTCGAATAAATACAAACAGTACAGTTTGCGTTCTGCTTTTAGTTACGCTTTTGTATTCTTGCATGCATAAAGCGTAGCATAAAGCTTGACGTAATTCCAATTGTGAATGCGGTATGGAGTTTTGTCGTGACTTACCTGTCGCCGAGCACGTTGCAGTGCAGCAAGCTACCGGTGTATCTGTCCACGAATACCTCTGCCATGCGGTGGCCTCCATAGTTGACATCCGTAATTATGCGACTGCGGAGGGAAGATTCATTTACTTTAGTACTTAATTGAGTGTACTATTCGCCTCATACTTGAAGCTGCAATAAAATATGGGACAAAGAGTGGAGCGCAATAGGAGTTTGTTCTGGGCAGGATAAAAATAAAAAAATAGCCATCATGGTTTCAAGAGAAAGATTGGTTTCATGGGCTTTTAACGTCCCAGAGCGACTAAGGCTATGAGAGAAGCCGTAGTGGAGGGCTCCGGAAAGTTCGACCACCTGGGGTTCTTTAACATGCAATGACATCGCACAGTACACGGGCCTCTAGAATTTCTCCTACAAAGAAATTCGACCGCCGCGGCCGGGATCGAACGCGCGTCTTTCGGGTCAGCAGCCGAGCACCATAACCACTGAGCCACCCCGGCGAGAGGAAGAGTTAAGAAATCAACCAAATTATGCACTATGTTATGAGGAAAAGGTTTTTTACGAAATTTCTAGCACGCGCAGCGTTAGATTAGTAGCGATTCCGCATGATAACGCGTTTATGCTATCTGGAGATTGTACATATTTTTTACGTACGACAGTTCCTTGTTTCGAATCATTCACAGACAGGGCCGCCGCGGTGGCTCAGTGGCTATGGTGCTCGGCTGCTGACCCGAAAGACGCGGGTTCGATCCCGGCCGCGGCGGTTCAATTTCTGTGGAGGAGAAATTCTAGAGGCCCGTGTACTGTGCGATGTCAGTGCACGTTAAAGAACACCAGGTGGTCGAAATTTCCGGAGCCCTCCACTACGGCGTCTCTCATAGCCTTAGTCGCTTTGGGACGTTAAACCCCATAAACCAAACCAAACCATTCGCAGACAGATGGTGTCATGTCATTTCAAAAATATTACTCATTTTCTCTGCCAGTCCGTCGACTCTTAACGCTATACCAAATTCCAGTGAATTAAATTTTCCCTCCCCTTTATTATCAGCCCTTTTGGATATGCTTTGAGTGACGAGTGAAATGCAGCCGTAGGTTGTAACTATCTCAATGTTTACATCTCAGTGTTTACGTAATGACTGACTTTGGCACTGACTGGTTACCTGCTCCATTAACAACTGTTATCAAAATGGCGTTTGCTTGATTTGATACTTCAATATACTTCAGTACAGTAGAAACGTCCTAATTTGCTGCTGCATGTAAGACATCCGTAGAAAGCTTTAATATATATCACCGATATGTTATCGCGTTAATTTACATCGCGTAATCGAATCAAATTCGATCAGCATGTTTCGCTCTCTGACTGTTTTCGTGCCGTTAATGCATTTTAATGCCGTTAATGCATTTGGTAAATGGTACTAAAATGGACGTCTGGGGGAGGTGTCTAATGTCCAGCGCATATATCTCGCTGACATCCTTGTAACGTTTTATGATTTACTGGGAGGGAACGAATTCTCGAGCGGTAAGGATTGCCGCAGAATATGATGTAGCTAAAATCGAGTTAACTGCTGTGAAGAGCGTTGAAAGAAGTTTCTGAAATCTAGAACAGTCATGGCCTCTTACTTCGATACAGACCTCTTCAACAACCTTACAAGTAGGAACAAATATCCCCTTCATCGAACACTTTGTACCACTTAAATGCGCAGAGCCTCAAAAACAAAACCGATGAAATCGAGGTGAATCTGGATCAAATACAGTGGCGCTTTGACATTACTGGCTTCACAGAGACATGTCACAGATCAGATAAGCATATCAGGCACTTTTCTGAGTACAGCAACATTTCTATGTACCGTGAAAACAAACGTGGAGGCGGCGTCGCTCTCTACATCAAGAAGAACCTAGTTTGTGAAATTATTCGGGAGTACACCGTTGTCAACGAACCATATGAATCTATTCGAATTTTCAGCAGCACAGTTGCCGTTCTTTTGCTATATCGTCCCTCCCCCCCCCCCCCCCCCCACACACACACACACCACGAGCAATCAGTTTTTGCATTTGTTGAGTCGTTTGTCGAATTTGCCGCTCTCGACAAATGACCTGTAATATTATTTGGGGATCTAAATATAGACCTCCTGGCAAACAGCAACGTGAAGAAAAATCTGACTGAACTAATGTCATCTTGTGGGTGTGAAAATATCGTTGATCAACCCACAAGGGTGACTGAATCCTCTGCAACATTAATTGATGTACGCTTCACAAGTTTTCATTCTCAAAATATTCTTTCTTCAGTGTTTTCTTCTGCAGTGAGTGACCATCTGCCCTTTTTTGCTCTATTTATTAAAAAAAGAAGTTTCAAAGAACGCCTACACTCGTTGGATAGTAAATTTTGAGAGCATTGCCGCTTTTGCACCTTGATAAAGGAAACTATTTGGGAAGAGGTGTATCACGAAACCGATCCTTCAAAAGCCAATGACATTTTCTTACAAAAATAATTAAAAAATACAGTTGTGCCTTCCATAAAAAAAATCGAAGCACGAACATGTGAAAAAAAAAGGTAACCAGGGGCAGTGGAAGCAGTAGTAAATAGGAAAGCCAGAAAAGAATAGATCACACTATCACTGTTCAAACGCATAAAAGAAAAAACTGCATGTTTATTTATTTATATATTTATTTGTACCTCACAGGCCCCGAAGAGCATTGGGTGAGGGGGCATATGGAAAAAAAAATATGCGGATGGAAAAAATCATAATAACGATACAACGAACGCAGTACAAGGCAAATACAAGAAAGGAACACAAAGTTAATACAAAACGGAGTTAAAATAGCATCAAACACGAAAATAGAAAAAAAAACGAAACACGAACATGTGAAAAAAAAGGTAACCCGGGGCAACAGAAGCAGCGGTCAATGGGAAAATAACGTTAAGAGCAAATGAAACTGTCGTACATTTCGAACATTACTGGGGCAATAAATGCATACATAGATGTTTTTTAAACTCTCCAGGATCAATGTAAGAGATAATCTTGTCAGGAAGATCATTCCAGAGCTTAATCGCTCTATGTAATGCAGAAGAATGTAATGTTCTCTCGCTTCCTAGAAACGAAGAATCAGACCGATCTAATAGAGTTTACGAAATATAGACAAAAGTTAAGCGTGGACCTCAAGCAGGCAAAGAATTTTGTTAGCAGCTCTTTGGGGAGCTGTTAACAAAATAATAGGAAATGAACGATCGAGTATACCTACTGAACTGGACATAAATGTAGCAGTCAACTCCGGCGTGACGCTTGAAAATCAGTTTAACACTCATTTCTTGTCTTCGGCCATCTTTAATGGGCCCAAAACAACACATGCCTCAAAATCTGCTACTTTATACGTTCCGTCGGCTTACAGCGATTTTTTGTTCCTGGCGCCTACTTCAGACGAAGAAATAGCACAGATTGTAAATGCGCTGAAAGACACCTGTTCGCCCGGCAATGATGAAATCAGCGTATTTCCTATTAAAGCAGCTATCTCTTATATGTCTGGAGCACTTAACACATTTCTAACAGAATGTTAGTGACAGGTATGTTCCCTGATAAAATGAAAGTAGCACGAGTTACAGCTGTATTTAAAGGTGGTAGCAAAAATGGCCTCAATTATTCTAGACCAGTATCGGTACTGTCGCTTTTCTCTAAAATAGCGAAGTGTGTTATCTATAAAAGATTGTATGAGTTTATACAAGCGAGAAAAATAATCATTTAACATCGATTTGGATTTCAGTCCGAAAAATCGACTGAATCTGCATTACTGCAAATAAAATAAAAGGTTTGGTTTGGTTCATTGGGGTTTAACGTCCCAAAGCAACTGAGGTTATGAGAGACGCTGTAGTGAAGGGCTCCGGAAATTTCGACCACCTGGGGTTCTTTAACGTGCACTGGCATCGCACAGTACACGGGCCTCTAGAATTTCGCCTTCATCGAAATTCAGCCGCCGCGGCCGGAATCGAACCCGCGTCTTTCGGGTCAGCAGCCGAGCGCCGTAACCACTGTGCCACCGCGGCGGGCCAAATAAAATAAAACATTCTTGACGACTTTAAACAGCGGCTTTTTGCAGTGGGAATTTTTCTTGACTTGCGAAAGGCGTTTGATTCTATTCAACACCGAATCTTGCTTCAAAAGTTAACCGCATACGGTATTCGTGGGCTGCCACTTTCATTAATTAAGAGCTACCTTGCAGGCAGAATGCAATACACACAGCTTCACGAATTCAGGTCGAGTTTGGGGGATATAAAGTTTGAAGTCCCACAAGAATCAATTTTGGGTCCCTCGCTTTTTCTTTTATACATCAACGATATTGAAAATATTCTTTTAACCCCTGCCATTGCTATGTACGCCGATGACACTAACGTCTTCTTTACAAGTGCCGACCTTTACTTAATAGAGCAGCGTGCTAACATCTGGCTTAACGAGCTTCACATTTAGCTGAATGTGAATGAGATCAACTTAAACGTAAAGAAAACTCAGTTCATAATGTTCCGTCCAAAAAACAAACCACTACTTTATGATATAAAGTTAAGCAATCATAATTCAAAAATAGTGCCTGCAAACCCATATGGATTTCTATAATAGGAGTCTCTTTCAAGTTTGACCTTAGTTGGTCTGAGCACATAAATCATATCCGAGAGAAGATATCTAGGTCTCTTGGCATGATATACAGAGTAAAAGATTTTTGCCTTTAAGTGATAGAAAACAACAGCATTTCTCATTTATCCCACTCTTAACTGACATACTGCCATCTAGTCTAGGGAACGTGCAACAACGCAGACTGCAATAAAATGGAGAGTTGAGCTAGTTGGTACATACTGCTGTGAAAAAAAGGCGCTGAGACGAGGGACAAAGAACGAAGAAGACAACAGGACCGGCGCTGACTACGAACTGAGAGTTTATTAGAAACAACACGCAATATATACTCCATCGACCACCAAGAGCGCATGGCAACACCAAAACCAATAGTGATACATCAATCACCTGGATCAAGATACTTTAGTTGACAGTCATGAACTGTTACAGAGGGGGTGCTCACGCACGAATGAATGTTTTTGTGGATACGAAACGCTTCGCTGATTACCCTTGTTAGTTTATCTTTGTGTTTGTACAGGATTCTAGTTTCATTGAAAATAATGGTACATGATTTTTCAGAAGATGCAGGTTGCTTATTCCGGGGACATTTCCTGTAATGCAAGGCTAAATTTGACGACGGAGCCCCTCTCAAAGAAGTGTTGTGGTCTCTCAGGCGGGTGTTCAAGCACCTTCCTGTCTGACCTATATAGGTCTTCCCGCACATGAACGGCACTCCATACACAACCCCTTCAGCACAAGGGACAGAGCTCAGGTCATGCTTAATCTGGCAACCTTCTTTGCTTCTCTTCGTTTCTTTTTCTCTTCCCTGGCCCTTCTGTCTACAGCGGCGCACAATTTGCCGAGCTCCTTTGGGGCAGAAAAAAGAACATCAATGCCATATCTGCTGCCCACTTGCTTCAAACGGGGTGACACTTGGTGAACGTACAGTAGAACAACGAATTTCTTTATTTTTCCTTTTTTGAAGGTTCCAGAGTTTCTTGCCTTTTGACCTTTTTAATTTTCTTACTGCAAGCAAGTACTAAGGGATCACCTGGAAAGCCCGCAATTCTTAGCCACTGAACCTGCTAATTAAAACTTGTACTGATAGCATGCATTCATGATTTGGCAATGGCAGTACCTATTGAATGGGAAGGGAGTTTGCACACTCAAAAACATGGGGTGCGCATCAGTTCCAAAGTGGTTCCGGTACTAAGTAATATCTTTCTCAGTTATGTAGATAAAGCTATTAAAATTAATTTGAGTGTCAGTACACAATGCGTCTTCAGATATGTGGATGAGTATCTTGTTTTTGTCGAACATGATGACTTCAGCAGGCAGGTCGATGAGGTGTTAAAGATTTTTGATCAAAATGAACACGGCCTAACTTTCACCCTTAAAAAACCTCACGGGAATGAGCTACAGTTTTTAGATATAAGATTGGCAACGAAGCAAGATCACGTGTGCTGGTCCTTCCTTCAGAGATCAAAGAAGCCTTTGCTCAGTTTTCGTTCGGCGCATTCGAAGGTGGTTAAATGTTACATAACAGTTTCTTGCCTAGGTGCTGCCTTTCCCAAATCATGCGTGCATGCTATCAGT
Organism: Amblyomma mixtum; assembly: GCF_055824585.1. NCBI lineage: Eukaryota > Metazoa > Arthropoda > Arachnida > Ixodida > Ixodidae > Amblyomma > Amblyomma mixtum. The sequence goes on along the minus strand of NC_143013.1, from coordinate 143,989,695 downwards.
ACAAGTTTTAATCAGCAGGTTCAGAGGCTAAGAATTGCGGAATTGGCAGATGATGTCTTAGTGCTCGCTGGAAGTCAGATAATTAAAAAGGTCAAAAGGCAGGAAATACAGGAATCCTGAAAAAAGGAAAAAAAGAAATTATTTGTTCTACCGTACGTTCACCAAATGTCACACCATTTGAAGCAAGTAGGCAGCAGATATGGCATTGATGTTCTTTTTTCTGCACCAAACAAGCTCGGCAAATTGTGCGCCGCTGTAGACAGAAGGGCCAGGGAAGAGGAAAAGAAACGAAGAAAAACAAACAAAGGTTGCCAGATTAAGCATGACCTGCGCTTTCTCCCCGGAATAACCAACCTGCATCTTCTGAAAAATCATGTACCCCCGTCTTGGTTCAGGTGATTGATGTATCGCTATGGCTTTTGGTGTTGCCATGCGCTCTTGGTTGTCGATAGAGTATATATTGCGTGTTGTTTCTAATAAACTTTCAGTTGATAGTCAGCGCCAGTTCTGTTGTCTTCTTCTTTCCTTGTACCTCGTCTCAGCACTGCTTTTTTCCCAACAAGGTAGACCCTGAGCGTTTTTCTTCGTTGCAAAACAGAGCCTTGAAAATGATATCATTTCATCAACCCTCATCAACAAACTCCGTATACGATAAGTTGAACATATTACCATTTCCACAGCTCTATAATTTTCATTTAGCCACATTGATTTTCCGCAAAATTAAACTTGACTATGCCGCCTTTTCAAACACAGACTTAAACGGAGACGTAGCGTACAACTTACGCACTATTTTATCGACGAGGTTAAAAAAAGAATAATATATGGTACTAAAGCTATACATAATAAAATAATTTCGCTGTGCAATGCATATCCATACTTAGTTACACTCGCCAAAGAAAGCGTAACTATGCCTCTTTTAAAAAACAATTAAAGCTATTTCTTCATTCAAACGTATAATAGTGCCGCGAATCTTTGTAGCGTTTGTTTGTTGTGTTTATTTGTTCATGCTTCAAGGCTGCCGGCACGCCGCTTTATCGCTTCGTTTGTGACGCAAGACGCGCCTAGAATTATCACGATTGATCGCATCCAGGCGGAGCCCATTCTACTTTGTGCCAGAAAGTTCTAGAACCTTCCACACTTTATCTCGAAGGTTCGCTATCAGCTTTAAAGGGAGCTCGGCCGACAGTGGCGGGCATTCTATCCGACGACCGCCGAGCACGCCTGTTGCTACGCCGCCGCCGAGTGATTCAGTTCTTTGCGGGCGCAAGTCAGCCCGAATAAAGAGTTCCGTTTCGAAGACATCCTCGTTGTTTTCCTGTTCGCCGGACTGCAGTCACCACTACGTGACATCTGGTGGAGGTGCTAACGGATGTCACTATCGCCCTCACCCCCTGGTAGCCGTCAGAGCAGCCCGAGCCGTCTCGAAGAAGATCCCGCGAAAGCCGCAGAAGCCGTCCCCTCCGCAGGCGAAGGGCGAAGCAGCCTTCGTCTCCAGAGGTGTCCACCAGAATTCAGACTGCTACCGGACCGCACGCGAACGAAGAAGGACCCCTCAATTTCGACTTCAGCTATGGCTACGACACCAGCCCCCATTATTTTACACCAGCCCCGACTCCCCCCTCGTTCAACGCTTCACCGGGCGAGGATCCCGAGGAATGGTTAGAACAGTTTGAGCGTGCCGCCGTGTTCAACAGTTGGGACGACCAGACTAAGATGAGCCATGTTTTCTTCGCCTTGGAAGGACCAGCGAGAATCTGGTTCGAGAACAACTAACCTTCTCTAGCGACGTGAGAATTATTCAAACGGCACTTCCTGAAGGCCTTCACGAGCATCATCAAGAAAGAAAGAGCTCAGCTGCTCCTACAGTCACGCATCCAACACCCGAACGAGTCAGTGACCGCATATGTAGAAGGTATGAAGCGCCTTTTTCGACGAGTCGACCCTGACATGGCAGAGGAGAAGAAGGTGGAGCTTCTGATGCGTGGTGCTAAAGAGGCACTTTTCGGCGGTCTGACCCGCAATCCACCGACGACGGTCGCGGAATTCACCACTCAAGCAGCCGCCATTGAGAAAACCTTGGAAGCACGTGCCCGTCATTTTCCTCGACAGCCCCAAGTGACCTCGTCTGCCCTCTGGGATGGTCCAGCATTCGGAGGCCACCTGCGGGATGTTATCCGCGAAATTGTACGGGAAGAGCTGCGTCGCCTGCTACCATCTCCCAACCAGCCTCAAGCAGCGACCCTTGAGGAAATCGTACGCGAAGAAGTGCTGCATGCGCTTGGCACTCTGTCATCTTCGCCTCCTGCTGAAGCTCCAGCATTAACCTACGCCGCTGCACTACGCAGTCCTCAGCCCCAACGCGTGAGCCGAAGTCCGCCTCTTCGACTTGAACCAGCTGTTCCCGAACGCCGCCTCCGTGCCCCCGCCCGCCCAGTCTATGAACGACGCCCAAGCCCCAGGAAGTGCCACGCCTGGAGGACTTCCAACAACCGCCCGCTGTGCTTCCATTGCGGCGAAGCCGGTCATGTACATCGCCACTGCCCGTACAGACGCATCGGCCTGCGTTTCGCTATCGACGCCCCACGACCAATCCCCGGCCAGCGACCACGGGAAATCGACGACTATCTGCACAGAGGGGAGTACGTGTCGTCAAGCCGTCTTTGCCGCTCCCCGTCACCGTCCACCGCACGCTTTGCATCACCGGGCCGCAGCTACGCCGCGGCAGTCCAAGGAAGCTCCCCTAGCCCCCGTAGGGGAAACTAAACAAAGCAACCTGTGGAGGTCAGGTTGCTTGCCGAGGAAACGACGAAGATCCTACAGCGACCACGCCGTATGAAGACGCCGCACCCACTACGCCGACGCCGCATACAAAGACAACCTCTACCACGACGCGAACCACCTTCAAAACTACGCCGCCATCAAGCAAAGCTTCGACCACACGCCCCACCCACGATTCACATACCCGACGAAGCCGAGACCCGACGCCGAGGACGACATTCAACTCCAGAGCCAGGACATTCGACTTAGAAGCCGTTATCGACGGCCGGAAAGTCACCGCTCTAGTCGACACAGGCACCGATTATTCGGTGATGAATGGACCATTCGCTGCGCAGCTGAGGAAAGTAACGACCGTTTGGGACGGCCCACAAATCCGCACCGCAAGGGGGCCACCTCATTACGCCATCAGGACGATGCACAGCGCGAGTAACTCTGAAGGGACATACCTATCCCGCGACCTTTGCAGTGCTACGGCAATGTTCCCGCGAGGTGATCTTGGGCATGGATTTCCTTACTGAGCATCAAGCGATCATCGACCTGCGATTCAAGATTATCACACTTTCCATGGACGAGGCCATCCCGTCGATGAGAACTACGGAACATCACGTCGCGCTCAGTGTCCTGGAAGAACAAGTGAGTGTCCCACCCCGCTCAGGCGTCATCGTCACCGTAGGCGCCACAAAAGCGGGTGACACTGAAGCCATTATCGAGGGGAACATGCAGTTGCTTCTCGACTGAGGAATCGGCATCGCAAGAGGCATCGCACATTTCCGCAAAGGCCAAGCCGAAGTACTGCTGACTAACTTTAGCGAAGAATATCGGCACATTAACAAAGGAACGAGGATTGCATTCCTCGACGAAATATCCGCCGTACGAGACTTCTTCACGCTCTCGGACCCATCCGTAGAAGATTCAACCAAGAGAACTCGCCCACTTTCGACATAAACCCAGCCCTGCCCCGAAACAGACAAGACCAGATTCGCAATCTCCTTCGAAGCTACAGCGAGTGCTTCTCGTCATCTCCGAAGGTCCGACAAACGCCGATTGCCAAACATCGCATTATAACCGACCAGCACGCCCGACCTCTCCGCCAGAGCCCCTACCGAGTGTCGCCGCGAGAACGACAAGCCATCCGGGACCAAGTGGAAGAAATGCTGCGCGACGACGTTATTCAGCCTTCGAAGAGCCCCTGGGTGGCACCTGTTGTTCTAGTGAGAAAGAAAGACGGTGCACTTCGATTTTGCGTTGATTACCGCCGCTTGAACAACATCACAAAGAAGGACGTCTTCCCCCTCCCTCGCATCGACGACACACTGGACCGGCTCTGCAATGCCAGGCATTTCTCATCAATGGACCTCAAGAGCGGCTACTGGCAAATTGAGGTCGATGAACGAGATCGCGAGAAGACCGCATTCATCACACCAGATGGCTTCTTCGAGTTCAAGGTTATGCCATTTGGTCTCTGTTCCTCACCAGCCACATTTCAGCGAGTAATGGATACAGTGCTGGCAGGCCTGAAGTGGCAGATTTGTCTGGTATATTTAGATGACGTCGTTGTCGTCGCCTCGAACTTTTAGGAGTACCTAAAAAGACTTCGAACCGTACTAGACGCAATAAAATCGTCCGGCCTAACTTTGAAAGCAGAGAAATGCCACTTTGCCTATGAAGAGCTGCTGTTTCTAGGCCACATCGTTAGCAAGGAGGGAGTACGGCCAGACCCGCAGAAAACCGCTGGTATCGCAATTTTTCCACGACCGGCCGACAAGAAAGCTGCGCGCAGATTCCTCGGACTGTGCGCGTACTACCGACGGTTTGTGAAGAACTTTTCGCGCATCGCCGAGCCACTGACCCACTTTACAAAAGCAGACGTGCCATTTAAATGGGAAGCGCTGCAGGTGGAAGCCTTCAAGGAACTTCAGCGTCGTTTACAGACCCCACCGATCCTCGCGCACTTCGACGAAAACGCTGAGACTGAAATTCACACCGACGCAAGTAGTGTGGGCCTAGGCGCTGTCCTCGTTCAGAAAATTGACGGAATGGAGAAGGTCATCGCGTACGCTAGCCGTTCCCTGTCCAAACCTGAAGCTAATTATTCGACAACTGAGAAGAAGTGCCTTGCCATCATCTGGGCTACGTCGAAATTCCGCCCCTACCTGTACGGTCGACCGTTCAAGGTGGTCAGCGATCACCATGCACTGTGCTGGCTCGCCAGTTTGAAGGACCCCTCCGGCCGCCTCGCTCGCTGGAGCCTGCGGCTTCAGGAGTTTGATGTAACCGTCTTTTACAAGTCCGGACGCAAGCTCTCTGACGCCGACTGCCTGTCCCGAGCCCCTGTAGATGCACCGCCGCCGGACGACGATGAGGACGCCTTCCTGGGACCCATCAGCTCCAGCTCTTTTGCACAACAGCGACGCTCGGACCCCGACATAAAATGCCTCATCGAATACTTCGAAGGCAAGGTTTGTTCACCCCCCGCGTCGTTCAAGCGAGGATTGTCCTCGTTCTGCTTACGGAACGATGTCCTCGTGAAGAAGACCTTTGCAGCGAACAAGACAGCCTACCTCCTTGTTGTACCTGTAAGTCTGCGTGGAGACTTACTGGTACAACAAGGTCTTCAGGTCTCACACGACGAGCCGTCAGCTGGACATCTCGGGTTTTCTCGCACCCTCCGCCGCATTCAAGACAAGTATTACTGGCCCCGAACGTTGCCGAACGTTACCGAAGAAGATAACGTCGACGTCGCCGCCTACCTACAACGCGCAGAAGAAGCCCGAAGACTTGCCCGATTAAGGATAAAAGACCTGCAGAGGACCGACGCCACACGCTACAACCTACGAAGACGCAACGCGGAATACAAGCCAGGAGACCGAGTCTGGGTTTGGACACCCATTCGCTGCCGAGGATTGAGTGAAAAGCTGTTGCGACGCTATTTCGGCCCGTACAAGGTTCTTCGTCGGCTAGGTGAATTGGACTATGAAGTCGTCCCTGACCAAATGACTGGATCCCAGCGACGCCGCGTGCGACCAGAAGTAGTCCATGTCGTACGCCTAAAGCCCTATAATGCACGCTAAAGGACGCCGTGTTTCCACATTCGGTGTTTATTTTTGCACAATCTGTTTTTGATTGTTAATACCCGCATTATGTTCTAAAGCGTCGAGTCGATGCTTCTTTGAGAGAGGAGTAATGCTGCGAATCTTTGTAGCGTTTGTTTGTTGTGTTTATTTGTTCATGCTTCAAGGCTGCCGGCACGCCGCTTTATCGCTTCGTTTGTGACGCAAGACGCGCCTAGAATTATCTCGATTGATCGCATCCAGGCGGAGCCCATTCTACTTTGTGCCAGAAAGTTCTACAACCTTCCACGCTTTATCTCGAAGGTTCGCTATCAGCTTTAAAGGGAGCTCGGCCGACAGTGGCGGGCATTCTATCCGACGACCGCCGAGCACGCCTGTTGCTACGCCGCCGCCGAGTGATTCAGTTCTTTGCGGGCGCAAGTCAGCCCGAATAAAGAGTTCCGTTTCGAAGACATCCTCGTTGTTTTCCTGTTCGCCGGACTGCAGTCACCACTACGTGACAATAGCTTTCTCCTGATGTCTCATTGAAGTTTCCACTAATTTCCCCTGTGGTTTAAATGGCTTGATTGTAGTTTATGTATTGTTGGTTCGTGAAATACTTGAGTAAGGATTGTTACGAACACTGTTAGGAACTGTATAACCTTCTTCACAAATAATTCTGTCTCAATGTCATCATATACGTTCATTTTTGGGCGCATACCTGTGTAGTTAGCTTTGTAAATTTTCATTGTGTCCAACATATTTTTAATGATTCTGTGCCAGCTGTCAGATGTGTACGTCCGGGGCAGTGGTCCGGGGTGAAGGCCTCGTCAAGAGACACAGGAGTCTCTATTTGCCTTACCTCAGGGGCATATTTCACATCGTGTATTTATGTCCGAAGTAAATTGGAATTGAAAAATTGAACTTAATCATTGCCGATTCGACGACTTCATAGAAAGTTTCGACTATTCCATCATCATGACTGGATGTCAGTACGTACGCCTGTACAACTTTCAATTTGTACCTCTTATTAAGCTCAAGTAATGACAATAACTGCCACCCTCTATTTAATGCTGTAAACTCCTCTATGTTGCCAGCTTTGTCATTATTAGGGCCCGGAAATTTAGGCATTTGCCTAAACATGCCTATAAATGCCTAAACGGGGGATTTTTGCACTTTCCTGCCTTTTTGTCATTTTTTAGCAAATAATACCTATTTTACCGCATTTTTTGCCTATAAATGCCTAAATCCGGCACTTTGGTCCTCGGTGCCGTTTTTCAATTTTGAGACGTGTCGAAGTGCGGTGAAGGGCGCGCGCCGATGCACGCACAGAAGGCGGGGGTCTCGCTGAACGTTTTTCTCGAATTGTAACTTGAACGCAGTGTAACGAAGTGTTTATCTCGAAGTGTAGCAAGAGGCGAGCTTGGAAAGAGACCTGAAATACATTAGTGCAAGCTTCTCAAAATTGACGGAAAGGATGACAAAGTTGGAAAAGGCTGGACTCCCAATAGATGAATTGTTGAAGGTAGTGGCAAGAGTACCAGCAGCCCCTCGGGGACTGAAAGGAAAGGGATCTACTGCTTCTACGAAGATGCAACAATTGGTAGAAAAAAAAAAGATGCCTAGAAACAATTTCCCAAATCGGAGACTTTCTATGCGGAGATGATACGGCCACATCACCTGAAGGCCTAAGCCTTTATCAACGCTCATGTTTTCGGTTCGCGCCACTAACTTCATGTGATGTCAAAATATGCCTTTTAAAGTGCAAAGCTATGCTTAGCGAAAACCGAAGGCGCTTAAACTTCGAAAACCTGAGAATGCGCTTTATTGCTTCAGTTGAGGACTGCGTACGCTCTGTGCTTGACTTACAAATCTTGTACATATGAATAAAGAGTATTATTCAAAGCGCCTATTTTTGCTTTATAGCGCCTATTTTAATATTTTTTAGAGCCTAGATGCCTGCCTATTCCGGGGTTATTTAGTGCCTAAATTTCCGGGCCCTAGTCATTATTGATCAAGAATCTCACACCTAACGCTCGCACGTCTGCTAAGCAGCGACAGCTGAGTACGTGCCCACCTTTCAACACAGTATATGCTTCATCTGATCTCATAACCTCGCTAAGCCCTATGGACTCCCATTTATCACTCGCTAGTTCCGCTAACAGTACCTCTAGGCTAGCCTCACTCGATAAGGTTCTAGTGTTAAGCGTTGCCAGTGTAAATATGCAATGGTGGCCTTACCAGGTCCAGAGATTCGTAGCGCTTTCGGCTGCGTAACAGATCTACCACCTTCGTCAGTTTGTTCGCAGCCTCTGGTAAATGAGAGCCGGGGTTTGATTGTGTACTCATATAGGAGCTGGTGGCTAAGCACTAAACCAAGGTGGTCATATCCTGTTCTAGTGATAGGGTGCGCTGTCGGCTCTGGTCGCACGGATCAGACCGCACCTTGCTCCTAGTTGGTCAATTTCATGAATATTGGGAGGTTTTTAATGCAACGGAGAATTGTGCAGCACCGAGACTGAATCCGCGGTCCTCCGGCACGCGAAGCGGATGCTGTACTTCGAAGCCATTGCTAATGTGGCGTTTGTTGGGTCGCAAATCAGAAAAAGCCAACAGTCACTGAAACTCTGGAAAGTATTATGAAACGTTCCTTTTTTATGCTGCTGAGTAGGCGCGGAAATAATGCCGCAATAATTTTTAAATAGGAGAAAATTTTGCAGAAAGTATAAGAAGAAAACAGGTACATGCAGGAGATGTTATTTGAACCCGCCACTTCCGCGAGTCGCGCGCACTGCTCCATCAGCTCAGGTACGACGTAGCCGGACTTTCCTTCTACTTTCGAATCTATTTAGGTTTCATGCATAGTAACCTTAAGAGTGCTCACCAGCTGCGCACCCATCCAAAGGGGCGGTCGTCATGCATTCGGCCCTATGACGTGTTTCAGCTAAACTGTGCCAATCTTTCAAATGATGTCCCGTTCTACGAATATTCGTGCAGTGTAGGGTTGTACGCAGTTGTCGTTACCAGTCTGCATGTTCTTTCAGTAAACCTGATTTGCCAACCCAGGCAAAAAAAAAAACCATCGGGTCGAATTGGAGTTTCCAGTTGGATCAAAATGTAATGTCCAATCGGCTCGAATTGTGTATTTGGAACCAATTGGTTTCAGTTAGGCCCTCCAATTAGGAGCAATCGGACATTCCAGTTAGAAATCCCAATTGTACCAGTTGTCTTTTTTTTTGCCTGGGACTCGACAAATATATACTCGCGAAACTTTTATCGTTAACAGTAGAACAAAATTTTCATTGTAAAGGTCGTAGAGTTGTAGAGCATATTCAGAAACACTTGTAGTTTTCGTTGACGTACAGTACCTTTGACGTGATCTGTAAAAATTTCCGTGACATTTAAAAACTGTCACGTGAATATGTGCTTCCGCAACGCGAGGTTAGCAGTCTAAAACGAAATAATCAGAAGGCCACCGGCCACAGCAACGTTTCCCAGAATAGCACGGGCAATTTGTTTTCCGAGAATCGTGATGCAGCTGGATGAGTGTGACCGTGCCGTCACCGTCTGGCGGCATAGCGCCGTTAAGTTCTTGCAGTCCAACGTAGTCGGGCCCATGCTACAGTGTAATTATTCTAGTAAAACGAAGCACCCGCGCTCACTGCAGAACCAGCGCCGTGACGGTGGCCTGTTTATTCTCTCTGTTCTCTCTGTATTCGTTATGATTAAAAAGTATTATTCTCCTATGCCTTCCTTGGTTTCAGCCACTACTGGATTTTCTGTATAATCATCTCAGACCCCTCGTGTATTATAGCCGGGTCATTATTGTCCCATCCGTGGAGTTTAGAGCCACCTAATGCGCAAATAATTAACTGGTGCCTTTTGCGCCCAAATTTAATAAATGCTACTGAGTAGGGACGCTTTCTTTGTTACGAAGATACTCCAACGCTGTTTCTCTGCGCACTAAATTGAAAGGCAGTGCTTCCAATGACAAAAGTATCGCGTTTGTCAGAGGAAGCAAATCAACCTGAACGCCCAGCTTCAAAATAGACCTACGGGCGAAAGAGGACTAAATCGAAGGTTCACAAAACTCTCTGGGAATAGAAAACGTGTTTATCGTCCGTGACAATGCTGTGTGCGGAGCAAACAGCACCTTCTCTTGGTGTCTACAATGCTCATTTGAAGCATCGAACAGGCAAGAATGCTCCCGAGTTTAATGACCTCGTTAGTAACTTACGGGTTTCGCGTGAGCGATCCAGCATTGTGCGGCGTAGTCCATGTTCCTCCTATACCCTCTGGAATGGGGCGAACACCACTGGTGACGAGTAGGAGGCAAGAGGCGACGCAAATTGGGACCGGCACTGTCACACTAGGCGCCATCGCTGAAAAAGCAGCTTTGTTAAACCCTACAAGATTCAATAATTATCCGCAACGGCCGATATACCCGCACCGTCGACTGCGTTGCTTTAGTGACGAAACCTCATTCGTAAAGTACTTATGTACTTGGCTCAAATGCGGGCTAATAAAAACCTTTCCAATTGTATACGTCGTTTGCGTTGTTCTCTTTATCTAACAATGAGGAGGTACCCGCGCGCTTTCGAATGCAAGGTCCTTACCAGTGGCCACGTGCGCGGTTCTTGTCTCGATGTTGTCGCCGCCAGCCTGCTGCTCACAATGAACAAAGGAGGGATTGAGTTCAGCGAACAATGAGGTCCACACACCGTTGGAAGCAAAGCTTTCGCATTTCATCGCGGGCCGACAACACGGTCTTTGTCACTTTGATGCTTAACATCGCGTTTGGAGGTTAAAACGAGAAAGGAAGAAGCAGTATTGTATAGTTAGCGCTATCACTTCTTGCTCTCGAGTCTTTTTGCAGACTGCTGCTAAAGCCAGTGTGGTCTTTCGCGACAATGGACACTTGTGATGTTTATAAAGCGCGGCCTCTGTACAGAAAGAAGGTAAGTACAGAGGTTTAAGGGCGCGAAAAAAAAACCCATCCAAAATCCAGGGAAAAAGGGTGAAATAAAGCTGTCGGAAATTCCAAGCAAGATTTCGTTCGCAATGTTAGATTTCTAATTGCTTAATCAGTGGACCGAAATAACAGGCAGTAAAAGCACGCACCCAAATAGACTCCATTGCGAAGGACCAGCGTGCAACGACGACACCCAAGGGAAGGCACCAACAGCAAATCGCTTTGTTGCATGCGCAGGTCCTTGTTTGTCATTGCTGAGCACTTTAAAATAGCATGAAACCTTAGGAATTCGCCCAGATAGCAGTTCTAGCCCACAAATTAGCTCTGCCATCTAATTATTTTCACACAGTTGTTATGCTCACTGTTGTGACTAACTGTTGTCACACTCACACAGAAAGAGATAATCGCAGTATACTGCTTCTCCAAGAAAAAATTTCTACGGAGGGCAACAAAAACAATAAAACCTGTGTCGTATCATAGCGAGAAGCCGGGTCAATCAACATGGGAACACTAGAAGTATCAACTCTGGCGTTCGCCCACGTCACTTGGCTTTTTTCAGCGGTTTTTCAAGCATACGGTTTCGTGCATATGGTTCAAGATAAATTGGTGGCACGAGGGTTTGAGTTAGTCCTGAAATCAGCCACAACTAAGCCCATGTTCCATGACAATATAGTGATCATATAACGGAATAGTTCAGAACTAATCATATGCTGCAAACCATATGCTGACAATATGCAGTAAGACACTCTCAATAGTCGGAACTCGGGGGAGCGTAAGCGAGGATAAGTGGCACCGCTTTGCATAAGCTGTTTCCCCTGTTCAGTTAAAGGCAACCGCAGCACTTTTTGATAATTCCGCGATAATTAAGGATTCAAATCTATATAGGCTGTAGGTAAAGCATGCCAACACTTTTTCGCATTAGCGTTTAAGTTGGTGGTGTAATCCACTTCTCCCCACAACCACCATAGATGTGCGGAGAAGATCGGTGCGGCGTGACGAACGGCAAGATTTCAATTTCCGCTGCCGTCAACAACATCCTGCCATGCGTCTTTCGATCGTTCGATCCTGCCAAACAACGCTCGGCGACTTTTGCCTTAGGTGGCGTTGGTTCGTTTAATTCAAAGCAAGCGTTAATGTATTGGAAATATACCGGTACCATAGATGACGTCAACATGCGCCTCCCACTTGGTACTGTGCGCTGCGGAGAAGCTTGAAGGCCATTGTTATTTTAATCGGCGATTACATCACCATTCCTAATGGTAGCTGAAAAGGTCTTCGCATGTTTTACCTTCAGATTTCACACATTCGACGCCTTTAGGCTCTTCGAATTCTCAAACATCTGCAGTTGCCCTTCAAGGTACGTCAGATAAACATTTTTCTTCTTGACTAAGACCTTCCATTCCTGTGCTTAGCCAGTCTTTACCCAGAATACAATTGTGATCCTGATAGTTTCCAATCAAAAATGAAAAGAAGGTCGGCAAAATAGCCTGTCGCCCGATTCACTCGTCGATCTGAACGTCATAAAATCATTTTCCTATATGCGAAAGCGAGCATAATATGCTTGCAGCCTTGACTCTCAGGGTTTGAAGAGGAGGTCTCATGCAGAAATGTGAGACTGAAATGCCAGTATATAGGATGTGTCCAATCCCGATTTTCCCGAATATCACGTCAGCAGCATTCACTGCTTTTGCTGTAATAAAAAGTGTTTGAATAACGTTGTGTCTTCTAAAATCAACTTTTGGGCCCTCGCGGTGGCTCAGTGGTTATGGCGCTCGGCTGCTGATCCGAAAGTCGTGTGTTCGATCCCGGCCACGGCGGTCGCATTTAGATGCTGACGAAATTCTATAGGTCCGTGTACTGTGCTGTGTCAGTGCACGTTAAAGAACCCCAGGTGGTCGAAATTTCTGGTGCCCTTCACTACGGAATCTCCCATAGACTGAGTTGTTTGGGACGTTAAACCGCCATAAATCCTTAACCAAAACTGAACTTTTCTTCAACACAGCAGATTTTCGTACCTTCGTGTTTTGTTGAGTCAGTCCGGAAATCAGTTATTAAGCGAAAATGTATACCAGGAAAACTAGTGATTGTATTTCACGTTTAACCATATTTACACTACCATTTAAGGCAGCTGTTACAATTACACATCGCACTGCCGGAGGGAAAATTTACCGTTATTTATGGTTTCTTCCTCGCGTCGAGGAGTTTTAAAACTGATAAGAGCATTATTTATTTATTTATTTACAGATACCTTACAGGCCTCCAGGGAGGCATTGTGTAAGGGGAGAGCAATAAATATGTGCAACAGTAGCTAGAAAAAACCAAAAATGCGTAGAAACAAACACTGTTACGTTCTAAAAGCTGATTACAAATTATCACGGCAGTACAAAATACATGCAGAAAAACATTGGATAAAAAAAATAGAATATAAGCACGACGCAATAGTAACGATAAAAAAAGAACATCCGCAATGCACAGGAAGGCAAATAGGCTGATAAACAGGGTGTGACAAAAAAAAAACAAAAAAAAACAAGCATGACTCGGGCAAAGAAGAAAACGTGCTAGGTGTTATCGATATACTGTTTGACCAGATGATTATGAAACGTGACGTGGTTTCTCTGCGATGCAATGCAGTTTGGAAGATCATTCCATACACATATAGCACGTGGGAGCGCAGAAAAGTTAAAGGCGTGAGTACTGCCATAAATGCGCGCGTAGCTGAGGTTATTGTGCGCTCTGGTTGATGAATAAGAGGGTCATTGCAGGTGCGATAAAGGTGACTGAGTGGCATGGATTAATTTGTGAAAAAGAGATAAAAGGGCTATGTCTCGACGGGTTCTTAATGGAAGGAGAGAAAGTTCTAGCTTTATTTGGGTAACGCCTGATTCAAAACTATAATTTCGTGAAATTAATCGACTAGCCCTATTTTGGATTGCTTCTAGCTTGTCAATTAAGTTAGTTAGTTATATTGATTTTAATGGCGCAAAAGCAACTGAGGCTATGATGCGCCAAACACAAGGTTAGAGTTTTTGTTAAAGGTGAAGCTTTCTATGCTTAGAGTTTGTTTAAAATGCTGGCTTCCTTGAGAAACCTAAAAATACATGAGATGTCAACCAGTGCTCGATCACCTAAAAGTAACATGGGGTGTAATGGGATGCTTTCCCTGTAAAATGTTGTAAAATATTTCTTTCTTAGTTCTTCTAGTTTTATACATGAAATTAAAATGTGGTTCACTGTGAGTTCAGCACCGCACATTTCACAGAGAGGTCTGTTTTGTTTGGTTAGCAGAAAGCTGTGCGTGAGGTGGGTGTGTCCAATGCGGAGCCGACATAAAATAACTTCGGTAAAACGTTCTTGATGCCTACATGATTGCCATTCCCCTAAAATTGGCTTCACAGAGTGTAGTTTGTTGTTTACGTGCTCTTGCCAAGCAGCCTGCCACTTATTTTTGAGTTTACTGTATATAAACTTTAAGCAATCCCTGTGAGGTATTTGTTTTATTTGACCATTCCGGGCTTGTGCAGCGCATACATCTGCTTTCTCATTGCCCACAATTCCAACATGGCTAGGAACGCAGCAGAATTTAATGTCATGCTTTTGTTTTGTGATCTTAACTATGTTATGTACGATGTTTCCTATTATGGGTTCAGCAGCATTCCTGGAGTGCAGTGCTTTGAGCATACTGAGGGAATCGGAGTAAATGATGCTATTTTTGATGTTCTCTCTCACTATTTTTTCTACAGCTACAAAGACGGCATAACACTCAGCAGTAAAATCTGATGCGCATTCTGGTAGTCGTATTATCTGTTTAGTATTTTCCTGGATTACTGCACTTCCAACATGACTCTGTTTTTGAGCCATCGGTATAAAATTCAATGTAAGTGTCATACTTTTCTTGCAGTGCAAAGAATTCCTGTAATATGTACTCGTTTGGCGTTTGCTTTTTGTCTAAATGTGTCATTGTGAAGTAACATACTGAAGGCAGGCTGTACCATGGTGGCAAATATTCATTCCTTTGTGCAATATTCGGTAAGCAGTCTAGTATTGTTAGCTCTTCGCATTTGTCTTCAAAGCACAGTAGTAATGGCCTGATAGAATGTGGTTGGTTGATGAATAATCTTTTAGATCGGCACTTGGTGACAATTGGATGGCAGAGACGTTTCGGAAGAGAACGGAATTTTAAGACATATGAGCATGTAAGGGCGATTCTTCGATCCTCAAGAGCGGCTTCATTAGTTTCAACGTAAAGGCTGGCTACTGGTGATGTTCTGTATGCTCCAGATGATAGGCGCAGACCAAGATTATGAATGGGGTCTAATATTTTTAAGTAGGATGCTCTTGCAGAACCATATACTATGCACCCGTAGTCCAGCTTGGAGCGCACCAGAGAGCGATATATTTGTAAAAGGCTTGCTCCATCGGACCCCCACCGCTTCCGTGAGAGCACTTTTAAGATATTGAGGGCTTGAGAAGCTTTCTTTTTAAGGTTGTTAATGTGTGGTAGAAATGTGAGTTTCTTGTCGAAAGTTAGGCCTAAAAATTTGTGTTCTTGTTTAATTGGTAGCGCAGTGTGATTCAGGTATAGATTGGGATCGACCTGTAGGCCTCGTCGCAATGAAAAAAGAACAGCTACTGTTTTTTGAGGAGGAAATTTAAATCCATTTCTGTCTGCCCAAGCACCTAGTTTATTTAGTGTGATTTGTATTTGACTCTCACAGGTTGATATGCTGGAGGACGTGCATGCTATTTGTAGGTCATCTACATAAACTGAATACATTATGGACTTGGGTATTTCTTTAGCTAAGGAATTCATTTTTATTATGAAGAGTGTCGTGCTTAGAATGCACCCCTGGGGTACGCCGTTCTCTTGGGTGAAAGTCATGGAGAGAGTTGCTCCTAGGCGGACTCGGAATGTGCGGTTAGCCAGGAAGTCGTTCAAGCAGTTCAACATCCTGCCGCGGATAACTAGCTCCGCTAGGTCACGGAGGATGCCGAACTTCCATGTGGTATCGTAGGCCTTCTCCAGGTCGAAGAAGACCCCAATAAAGTGCTGCTTGTGGATGAACGCCTCCCGGATGGTGTTTTCTAGGCGGACAAGGTGATCTGTGGTGCAGCATGTTTTCTTAAACCCACATTGATGTGTATCTAGTAGTTGCCGAGATTCAAGTACGAAGGTCAGTCTAATGTTTATTACACTTTCGAAAGATTTAGCAATGCAGCTGGTGAGGGCTATTGGTCTGTAACTGCTAGGACTTGTTGGTGGTTTTCTGGGTTTGAGAAAAGGTATTATGACTGCTTTTTTCCACTCGTCAGGTATATTTCCAGTTATCCAGATTTTATTAAAGAATTTTAACAGTGCCTCTACAGCAGCCTCGGAGAGATGGGCAAGCATAGTGTAATGCACGTTGTCTGGTCCTGGTGCTGTCTTTTTTTCCAGAAGATAATACCTTATTTAATTCTTGCAGTGTGAGAGGCTGGTTGTAATCCTCATGTATACCTGCTCCGGATGGAAATTTTTGTTTTTCAGCTATTGCTTTGTGTCTTGTCAATTAAGTATTTCTGGTGAGGAGACCAGATGGAAGACGCATACTCGAGCTGAGATCTAACAAAAGTTAAATAGGCTTGTTTACGCACATTAGCAATAGTGCTGTGTAAGTTGCGGCGCAGGAAACCTAATGATCGTGAAGTATTGGCAGCAATGGTGGTTATGTGAGCAGTCCACGAAAGGTTTGGTGAGAAGTGAACGCCTAAGTATTTTTATTGAGTAGCCCGACCTTATATGTTGTTATTAATGTGGTAAGGGAAGTAAAAGTTTGCCGATTTTCGAGAAAAAAGAGATTATTTTCACTTGGAAACATTTAGGGTCATTAGCCATGTTCTACACCAATAATGAATTAAATCCAGGTCAATTACTCATTGGCATCCACCCGAGCGCAGCCATACGGCTAGAAAGGAAAGCTATACAGCTTTCTCAGAAACTTCGTAGTTAAAGAAAAATTCGTCCTGGTCCGGGGTTCGAACCCAGGACCACCGCTACACCGGAGCAGTCGCTCTACCAATTGAGCTAACCAGGACGGCAAGCTTATGGTAGGAAGGGAGCGAATTGATCAATAACTCGAAGTGGGAACTGTGTTGGTCAAATGTTTAAGAGAATCCCCCAAGGTGGAGTAGATTTGTAATAAGGGAGTAATTACTCATTGGCATCCACCCGAGCGCAGCCATACGGCTACAAAGGAAAGCTATACAGCTTTCTCAGAAAATTCGTAGTTAAAGAAAAATTCGTCCTGGTCCGGGGTTCGAACCCAGGACCACCGCTACACCGGAGCAGTCGCTCTACCAATTGATCAATTCGCTCTCGTCCTACCATAAGCTTGCCGTCCTGGTTAGCTCAATTGGTAGAGCGACTGCTCCGGTGTAGCGGTGGTCCTGGGTTCGACCCCCGGACCAGGACGAATTTTTCTTTAACTACGAAGTTTCTGAGAAAGCTGTATAGAGTTCCTTTGTAGCCGTATCGCTGCGGTCGGGTGGATGCCAATGAGTAATTACTCCCTTATTACAAATCTACTCCACCTTGGGGGATTCCCCTAAACATTTGACCAACACAGTTCCCACTTCGAGTTATTGATCAATTCGCTCTCGTCCTACCATAAGCTTGCCGTCCTGGTTAGCTCAATTGGTAGAGCGACTGCTCCGGTGTAGCGGTGGTCCTGGGTTCGAACCCCGGACCAGGACGAATTTTTCTTTAACTACGAAGTTTCTGAGAAAGCTGTATAGCTTTCCTTTGTAGCCGTATGGCTGCGCTCGGGTGGATGCCAATGAGTAATTACTCCCTTATTACAAATCTACTGCACCTTGGGGGATTCCCCTAAACATTTGACTAAATCCAGGCCACTTTGAAGTGAAATGTGGTCGTCAGTACTCTTTATGGATCGGCATACAATACAATCGTAAGCAAACATTCGTATGCGGGATGAAATGTGGCACGGCAGGTCATTTATGTAAATTAAGAAAAGTAAGGGACCAAGGACGCTCCCTTGTGGCACACCTGACATAACATCAGAAAGAGGAGATAAGTGATTATTAATGACTGTGAACTGTTGCCGATTCGAAAGGAAATTACGGAGCCATGAAAAAGTTAGAGCATCTAGTTTGAGCGCCGAAAGCTTAGATATTAAGCGACAGTGAGCTACACGATCAAATGCTTTTGCGAAATCGAGGAATGCACAATCAGATTGTAAGTTGTTGTTCATGTTGGAATGAAGGGCAGTAGTGAATTCGAATAACTGTGATTCACATGAAAAGCCTTTCCTAAAGCCATGCTGATTAGGGAAAAAGAAATGAACAGATTCCAAGTAACCGTAAATATGAGACGCAATAATGTGCTCGGGCATCTTGCAGCAGATACATATTAGAGAAATCGGGCGATAATTTTCACGTGCATGTTTATTACCACTTTTATGAACTGGTACCACTTTTGCATTTTTCCAGTCATTCGGAAGCATGCCTGTTAATAATGACTGCCGAAAGATATGAAGTAAGATGTTACTAGACGAGGATAGGGTGTTCTTTAATATTTTGGAATTAATTTCATCGACGCCACATGAAGAAGACACTTTCCGGTTAGTGATCAATCGGGTTATGTCTTCGAGAGTAATATCAATCGAAGCCATGTATGGGTAGTCAAAATCGGGCACGCAAAGAATGTAGGAACTGTCTTCTGTAGTGAATACAGATGTGAAAAATGAGTTAAATGCTGTTGCGCTGTCAGCATCAGAGTAGGGAATGTTGTTGTTGTCATGTATTGAAATATCGTTGCTGATGTTACGCCGACCTATTACCTTCCAGAACTTGCTGGGATTGTTCCTGAGCAGTGCTGGAAGGTCTTATGAATGACATTTATCTTTAGCGTCGTAAATAGCAAAGCAGTAAGGGTTTAGATAGTTTTTGTATTTATTCCAAGCACTTGAATAACTCACACGCTTTGCATTTTTGTACAGCCGTTTTTTCTCATTCTGTGATGGAGTTTCGTGAACCAAGGGTTGGATTTATCATTAGTTATAGTGATGAGCGGGACATAATTAGCTACTTATTCTGACAGCTTTTCTCGGAAAAGAATCCAGTTATCATTGATTGACCTATCTTGAAAGAAAGGCAGTAGTATTTTGTCGGCAAACTCTTGAGTTCGGTGTTAATAAGGGCATAATCAGCTCTGTTGTAATCGCGAATTTGCTTTCTTGTGACTCCAGTAAAGGGAAGCGGAATGTTAATAGTCACTTGAAGCAAATCATGGTCACTAAATCCATCCAAGTATGAAATGTTACCGACTGTTTCAGGGGCTGTTGTAAAGATGAGATCTAGTATATTGGAGCCACAGGTGGGCTTGGTAACTACTTGAAATAGGTTAAAATCTAAAGACATGCTTATGAATCTTAATGAGGCATTACAAGGGGATGAGAGCTTTGTCCAGTCAATCTGGAGAGTTTAAACGCCTTAGCCATGCTGTCATGAAGCTTATTTAAAAAAGAATTATCGGAATCTGGGGCTCGATAGCAGTTACCTATTAGAAGTTTTCTAGAAGAAATCATGCTTGCTGCCCAGATTATTTCGAGATCTGAATCGGTATCAATAACAAAGGAAGCAACTGATTTCCTTATACCTAATAGGACTCCGCACCCTCGTTTATGCGGGCGATCACACCTGTATATGTTGAAAGGACTGGAGGCTGAAATAACTTCATGATCACCGATATCGGGGTGCAGCCACGTTTCAGTGAATACGATAACGTCAGGATCATTGTCCTGCAGAAAAGATGTGACAAGAGCGCGCTTTGATAGGATACTTCTGATGTTAGCAAATGAAATTGATAAAGGTGAAGAGACGACGGCTGGTTTAGGTTTTTGATAGTTACGAGCACACGAGATGGGTAATGGCTACCGATCAGACAGGATGACTGAGTCAATAGCCACGTCGTAGACATATGTTTATGAATCCATACGTACCTTGTCAACCGATAGCTTGAATTCCATTTTGTGCGTTTTTGCGAACTGAATCCGCTTTGCCCTGGCTTTTCGTGTTGTAACTGAGAAATCTTCACGAATGGCAAAATTTGTCACTTTCAGTTTATACCCAAAAGATAGGATGCGTTCCTTGTCCTTAAAATAAGTGAGCTTAGCTATAATAGGTCGCTGCTTTTCAGAATCATATTTGCCCAGTCTGTGGACTCGCTCAAATTGTTGGCCAGTTGTAGCGATACTCAGTTTATCCCAGCAGAGATTAATTACTTTATTTTCAGACATTGCCCAGTCTTCCTGTTCGTCATCATCCACCCCAAAGAAGAGTAGATTGAAGCGTCGCATCCTATTTTCAGTGTCGTCACATCTTGACGTAATGGCTGTGAGACGTTCCGAGACACCAAGCACAGCTTCAGCATAAGCATTTGGCCTGTCTTCTGCTGCGCCACTCGAGGCTATGGATGCTTCCAATGCCGCCACTTTAGCAGTCAGCAGTTGAACTTTATTTTCGGTTGCTACCTGCATTTCCTTTGCGTTTTAGAGCGCAGCTCTTTGGCGTCCGTTCCTGGGTTTCGCGTCGTCGTCGGCGTTGTCGTCGTCGTCGGCCTCGTAACCAGCTCCGCCCCCCTTTCATCCGCAGCTGGGGTTGACTCACTATCGGCGTCAGCGGCATCAGTCAGTCGCTGCTATCTCTTCCCTCCTCCCTTTATCGTGTTGTCCGCTTGCTGCGCGCGCTTCTGCCCCCATCGTTTGCCGCTGGGTGTACACGCCGCCCCCCTCCCCCCTCTTCCTGCGAGTTTCCGGTTGTCAAAGCGCCGGCTCGAACTTAATTCCTTTCTTCGCTCCTCCTCCAATGCAACCCCTGTGCGGTGGCAATCAGAGAGCCAGATCGGTGGCGGCGGATCTGTATATGTGCACCGCCCGAGCCGAAATTGCCGCTGCCGTTCGCCCTGTGCGGTGGCAATCAGAGAGCCAGGTCGGTGGCGGCGGATCTGTATATGTGCACCGCCCGAGCCGAAATTGCCGCTGCCGTTCGCCACTGCGAAATTATCTGCCAGTTCTTTCTGAGCCATGAGCGAGACGACCGATGGAAGTCCTCCGTCTGCTAAAAAAAAAATTCTGTGATAGCGCATACATGTGTTGCTCGATTTCTTTGCCTCAATCTATCGAAAAGGTGAAACAGCTTATTTGCTGCGCTCAAATTTCGCATTAGGAAGTAACGTAATCGTCGGTAATTTTTTAATTTCCTCCAGTAATGAAGCATGTCCTTCTGCTAGCTTACGGATAGCATCCAGAGCCTCGACAAATACTTCAGCCTCAGCTTTTGACATCGGGCCAGGGTTTGACTCTACATCACCTGAGAGCATGAGCAAAATGTCAAACAGTGTGAGACAAATACCTGACAAAGATGCTAACACTCGCTTAAACAAATCATTCAACGCTGGGGGCCACGACACCGCAAAATGGGAGTAATTGCTACTTTTAACGCAAGTCGCATTGTTCAGGTAACTAACCTGTAACATTAACCATCGTGAGTGCCTCATCCTTGGCGCGTTGTCGTGCCCGAAGTGGACGCTTGCTGGGTGGCTTTTATGCTGTGGCCCGGCCGCGTCGAGCTCTGGTGTAGTAGTGCCGGGTTGCCTGACGAAGAAGCAGGCTTCATCCAAAGTTGGCGTTCGTCGCATCATGGCAGGTGAGGTGGGCGGTAGGTAGGTAGACAGGTATTGATCCATTCCTAGCGGCCCAGAACACACCGCCCAGGGGAGAGTTCCCTGTAACATTAACCATCGTGAGTGCGTCATCCTTGGCGCGTTGTCGTGCCCGAAATTGGCGCGTTGTCGTGCCCGCGTTGTCGGCTCGTTGTCGCCCGACTCCTGACATAATTGAAATATGTCCCGAGTCGTACGTGGAACGGGTTCCTGACGTGACTCTTTATGATTATATTTCTTGTTTTGATTCGTTTGCTATGCCCTTAATCCGTGCCTGCATTGCAGCGATGACTGATATTTTGACGGCTGCACATGGCTAAATATGTACGTTGGCACGGAGCAGCTACCTTTAAGTCTGATTATGAAGAGTCAAAAATGGAAATTTGCCCCGCGAAAACGGTTCTGACGCGATTTAACAGCGCGCGGCTTCTTTGGCGTTAGAGGAACACGTTTTAGTTCGGTCTCAAGCGCTCGGACAGTGCGCCATGATAATTTTCATCGCGTTTTAGTGCAACGTGAAGATGGCGCCTTATCCGCGATCTCCAGTATTTGTAATGTGGGCATGAATGCACAGATAAAGGTCACTGGACATGAACTCACTGGTAGAAAGATCACCTACGAGTATTTTGAACTGGCCCGGATAAAAGCTTACCACTTTCTCTTCCAAAATTGAAAAAAAAAGAAACCTCACAATACCGAAGATTTAGTCTCTCAGCAGAACGTTTAGCTGTTAACGCCTGTGTTTGAAACAGACGTAATTGAACCTAACCTTCAAAGCAACCGTTACCAAATCTGCAGTAAAGTTGATAAGAGTCTAGTTTGGCATGGTATGCGGGATGTGACGTCCCAAAGTGACATGGACTATGAGGGACGCCGTAGTGGAGGCCTCCGGATTAATTTCGACTACTTGGAGCTGTTCAACGTGCACAACGAGAACGCACATTACACGGGCGCTTTGCGTCGGCCGCAGCGGCCAGGGCGGTCGAACCAGTGTCCTCGGGCTCAGCAGTTGAGCTACCTAACTAACCACCGAGCCACCACGGCGCCGCCGACAGCAGCATCGGGATCAGCTGTCATGAACTTAGGCGGTTATTCCTTTGATAGCCGTTAATTGTTAACGCCTGCACTTAGAACGCAATCTAGCATTCACTAACCATGCTTGCAGTAAACTGCCTTGAACCCGCGATAGTAAATGTTAATTTTTTATCGTTAAATGGAAACCCTTAATATCGATATGAAAACCCAATAGAAAATCTGGATATTATACCAATACGAAAAAATTCGTCATTAAAGTTAACATAACCTTAAGCAAATCTACGGTAAATTTAAGGGGTGGTAGTTAACCGTTAATTATTTTGTAGACGCCTCCATCTAAGCCTAGCCTATCCTTATCCATGTAAACTCTCATAATTCACATCGTAGATACAAGCCCCTGAGGTGACCTCTTGTCCCGGTCCGAGAAAGGAGGCGGTAAACTTTTGGTCAGCGCCCCATCCTTACAAAAAAATGGGTTTTGATTCTCTGTTGAATGAACAGAGGGTCAGCAGAATTGACATTGTGTTCGGTTCAACGTCACTTATGTTGCCCTGTTTCTATTTACTTTCTGTTGTCATTTGCATTCTTTACGAAAAAATCAGCGTAAGACCTGTTATGTTGACCCATTTTATTCTCATGGTTTTACATGGCAATGATTTCAGCATGCTGCTATGATATGCTTAAGCTTTAAGGTTCTACCCTAGCCAGATTCTGCAATTGAAGGTGCTAAAATTACTTTGTGCGCGTTCATGCAATATAAAAATGGTCAGCTGTTCGTTTGCACTGATGGTTGCAATCAAACCCAAGCTATGCAAAAAAGCCTTGGAAATATGTTCATGGAGGTTTTAATATGAACAAGGTTCCACTGGATGTGAATTTTATTCTTCAGAAGCTATTTGCAAAACACATTGCTGGCACGTAGATTACTTCTTTCTTACATAAGAGCGCGCAGTGTAACACAGACAAAAAAATGTCGCGTTGCTGCCTCCGTGCAGAGGCAGGCGCACTGAAGAAAGCACACAACAGACAGCCCTGCAAGCCCCAAACAGAAGAAGTCCCCCGTTTGTTGCCAGCAACCCCTTATACAGGGTGTTTTACCTAATGATTTACACGATGTTTAAAAGTAGGCTGTTTAAGTTGGAAGAGCGCTTTTTTACAGCATAGCATTGCCAGCGGTGTAGTTCATCAGAATACAGCTAAGATGTGTTAACTACTAGGCCGGCTAACAAATATTCAATAGTTGCCTTTTTAACTACTGCCTGCTTCTCTGGTTTATTTAAGTTTTGGATTCCGGACCGTTGCGATTCGACTATCCCCGTTATTTTTCGACCATTTGCTGTAAGTTATTTTTTCCCCGTCCCATTTATCTCTGTAATTACTTTCCTGGGAGACCTCCCCTGCAAAACTCACACCCTTACGCTCCTTGCTCATACCTCGTCTCCATGGGTTCGCAGGATCCCTTGAGCTCGGACGCCCCTTGGACTGGCGGCGGCGGTGGTATGCCTTGATTCGTATCAAGTTTGGGGAAAGACACCTCACAGAATTTGAAGCCTTCTGTCCTTTTAGGTTCGCGCTGTCGACTTTCACGTCCCCCAGTTGCCGTCGCTGCTTGCTCCATCTTCTCCCAAAGGCGTTTCTTTATTTCGCATGGAATGCGGAGAATTTCAGCACACTTGCGCTCTTCTAGTGCGTGCCCTTTGCTACACACCTGGCATTTTAGCTCGCATTTCTGTTCACGTGACGGGCTCTCCAGGCCGCAGCCACAACACTTGATGTTCTTCGGATCCGCGCACATGTCATCGCGATGCCCGAGTCGGCCACAGGCGACGCACACTTTGTATTTTTTGCGGTGCTGCTGGCACGTGTGCGGCGCCCCGTTGACATAAATCCACCTTGGCACTTATCTCTCGCTGAAGAGAGTGAGGATCGACTTGAAATCTTTGCCCAGCTTGCGGTCGCCTCGAATTTCGCGGTTATCCTTGGGGTCTAGGCGGTCAGAAATTTCTTCGATAGAGTATTCGGGCGGAACCCCGTGGATGGCTCCCTTGCCGCAGTGCTCGGGGGTGGCCACTTAGGCTGAAGTCTCCATTTTTTCATCGTCGAAGTTCAGGTGTTTCAAACTCATATACTTCAGCTTCCTCTCTGCACTCGTAGTGATGGCGAGAATGGAGTGCTGCTTCATATTTGGAGTTATTATATCCTCCTTCTTTTAGCGTGGATTGATTCCCGCCGACATTTTGATGATGTCCATGAGATTTATTTATTCATTTATTAATTTATTTATTTATTTTGTAAAGAGGAAGATGAGCAGCGGCGGCCGCCGCTCCGCTAGCGCGCGGCGCGAGATCGCTGGCTGGATGACCGAAGCTCGGACCGGCATTTTGGCTAGCTGTCGCTAAGTTACTTTCCCCGGAAATCCTGCTACAATTTGGTGGGGGTGCGGGGTACAGCCTTTGGCCAACGTCCTGGAGCTTCGCAGCAGAACGATCGCTCCAGCCATGTCCACCGACGCAAGCCAGTCATCTTCCCTTTCGCCTACGCCCGTCGTTTGCCCTGGCGCTCTCCGACAGCGGGACCCAGCCATTTTTACCGGGTCCGATGATCACGACGTGGAGGATTGGCTTGCCTCCTAAGAGCGGATAAGCGGCCACAACCGGTGGGACGACGCCATGAAATTGAACAACGTGGTGTTTTACCTCTCGGACGTGGCCAGCCTATGGCACAAGAACCATGAAGCAGACTTTACCACCTGGTCTGCCTTCAAAAGAGCCTTTTCTGACATCTTTGGGCGCCCTGCAGTACGCAAGCTGCGCGCTGAACAGCGCCTGCGAGTGAGAGCCCAGCCGCAGGGAGAATCGTTCACGAGTTATATCGAGGATGTCATCAAACTCTGTTCAAGGGTAGACTCGTCTATGACCGAGGCGGACCGGATTAAGCATGTCCTGAAAGGCATCGAAACGGAAGCATTTCAGATGCTTATCGCCCGGAACCCTACCACCGTTGCCGAAGTATTCAACCTGTGTCAGAGCTACGATGAGCTCCGCAAGCAGCGCATTCCGGTGCTACCACCCTCCGTGCAGCCTGACTCGCTTTCCAGCCTCGCTGTGACAACCTCTCACAGCCCGCTACTTGACCAGATAAAAGACTTTGTACGTGAGGAGGTGGCTCGACAGCTGTCACTTCTTCACGGCGTGCAGGGGCCTCCCTCCAACCTGAATCCGACCCTACAAACGGTGATTCGCGAGCAAGTGACCGAAGCGCTACCACCTGTTCGTCCGCCGGTTCCCGCTGCAGCGCCGCTCACATACGCTGACGGCGTTCGAAAACCAAGAGCCGAGCCGTTTGTCTCGTATTATCCTCCGACGCCGCCGCCTGCCTTTCCAGCCCGACCACCTCCTGCTCGTGTCAACCCTTGGCGCACCCGTGACAACCGTCCTATTTGCTATGCATGTGGTGTCCCTGGCCACGTTGCGCGCCTGTGCCGACGCCGTGTGCAACCACCCGTGGATGACCCCAGGACCTACGTCTACGCGGCACCACAGCCCCCGCCACGTCCGTCAGCTGCCGAACAGCTTGATGCCTCCGATCGCCGCCCGTATTCTCGCCGCCGTTCGCCATCCCCGCGGCGCCGTTCTGTTTCGCCACTGCGTCCTCATTCCCCTATGCGCCAGGAAAACTAGTTGCCGCAGTTCCCGAGGCAAGAACTGCGTATTCGGCGACAAGTTCAAGGCCTCGTTTGTCCCCAGCGAATGTGCTCGACGTTTCTGTGGAGGGCCACACCGCCTTGGCGCTTGTTGATACTGGCGCTGCTGTTTCTGTGATGAATGAGAAACTGTGCCGCAAACTTCGCAAAGTGACGACGCCGTTATCCGGATTTTCGCTTCATACAGCTAATGCGCAGCGAATCTCGCCTTTAGCCGCCTGCACAGCCAGGGTCATCATTCACGGTTCCTTATATACTGTTGAATTCGTCGTTCTCTCATCGTACTCGCATGAAATTATTTTAGGTTGGGACTTTCTTTCCCAACATGAGGCCCTCATCGACTGCGCTCGTGCCGAGCTCGAACTTCTTCCGTGCAGTGCTCCCTCGCCTGATACGTCATCTTCGTGGGGCAAACTGTCTGTGGCTGACGACATCGAGATTCCTCCGTGCTCATCTGTTCCTGTCCCTGTCTCCTGCCTCACCGTATCTGACGGCGCCGTCGTCTTTACACCATCCGACGTCTTCATCTCTCGACACGGTCTGCCTCTGCCATTCGCTGTGCTCACTGTTCAAGACGGCTGCAGCCTCATCCCGGTCTCGAACCCTTTTTTGAGCCCCTGCATATTTCTCCGTGGCGAATGCCTTGGCCACATTCAGCCCGTCGACTCTTTGCTCGATCCCGAACGATGCGCCGAATCATGTTCTCTTGCTACTAATTCTCTTACTTTGCCCGCATCTCCCGTTGTGGCCACAGACGATGCCTTTGCCGATTCCGTCGACGCCAGTCTTGCCACACCGCAACGCGCCCGACTACTTCACCTACTGAACCAGTTTCGCTCTTCTTTCGACGTGGCTCAAAACCGACTCGGCCGCACGTCTACCGTGACCCATGAGATCGACACCGGAGCCCACTTGCCGCTTCGTCAACGCCCGTACCGAGTTTCGGCTGCCGAACGCCAGATTATCAACACTCAGGTGGACGACATGCTTCAGCGAGGCGTCATTCAACCATCCAGTAGTCCATGGGCCTCTCCTGTGGTTCTGGTGAAGAAAAAAGATGGCACAATACGATTTTGCGTCGATTATCGGCGGCTTAACAAGATCACCCGCAAAGACGTTTACCCGCTTCCGGGAATCGATGACGCCTTTGACTGCCTCCAAGGCGCGGAGTTCTTTTCTTCTTTAGACCTGCGTTCGGGGTATTGGCAGGTCCCTGTGGCGGAGGCTGACCGTGCCAAGACGGCTTTTGCTACACCAGATGGCCTGTACCGTCATGCCTTTCGGCCTTTGTAATGCCCCAGCGACTTTCGAGCGAATGATGGACTCCATTTTACGCGGCCTGAAGTGGACCACGTGCCTGTGCTACTTAGACGACATTGTCGTCTTCGCGCCTGATTTTGAGACGCACCTTCACCGCTTGGAGCACGTGTTGACATGTTTAACTGCCACGGGGCTCCAACTTAATCTCAAAAAGTGTCGCTTTGGCGCCCGCCAACTGACAATATTAGGTCACGTCGTCTCTAAAGATGGCGTGCTTCCTGACCCAGCCAAACTTCGTACCGTCGCTGAGTTCCCCAAGCCGTCGACTCAGAAGGAACTTCGCAGCTTTCTCGGCCTGTGTTCTTATTTCCGACGGTTTGTCCGAAATTTCGCCTCTATCATCGCACCACTTACGAACCTTCTTCGGGGCGCCAACAACCTGTCCGATTGGTCACCTGACTGTGACGATGCCTTCATCACCTTACGTCGGTTGCTCACAGCGCCTCCTATTTTACGCCACTTCGACCCCACTGCTCCCACTGAAATTCACACCGATGCCAGTGGCGTTGGCCTCGGTGCTGTCCTTACGCAACGTAAACCCGGATTTCCCGAGTATGTCGTTGCCTACGCGAGCCGTGCACTGACAAAACCGGAATCCAACTACTCAGTAACCGAGAAGGAATGCTTGACGATTGTTTGGGCGATCGGAAAGTTTCGCCCTTACGTTTATGGCCGCCCTTTCGATATCGTCACGGACCATCATTCCCTGTGCTGGCTGGCCTCCTTGAAAGACCCTACAGGCCGCCTCGCTCGCTGGGCCCTACGCCTACAGGAGTATGATATCCGTGTCATCTATCGCTCCGGCCGAAAACATAACGACGCCGACGCATTTTCCCGCTCTCCACTGCCGCCAGACGTTGTCTGCCACTCGCCAACCGGTTGCGCTTCGCTGTCGTTTTCAACAGATACCATGGGCAGCGAGCAAAATAAGGACCCCTGGATATCTTCGCTTGTAAGTTTTCTCTCAAATTCCTCGGCGGCACCCGTGCCTCGTGCCCTACGCCGCCAGGCTGCTCACTTCGCCATTCGTGATGGTCTATTGTACCGCCGCAACTACGTCCCTACCGGCAGGAAGTGGTTGGTTGTCGTCCCTGCCCATCTGCGGTCGACATTCTGCGCCCTGTTTCACAACGACCCGCAGTCTGCTCATGCCGGCGCCTTTAAAACATACACGCGACTCCGTCTCCGCTATTATTGGCGCGGTATGTCCACCTACGTCCGCAAATACGTCCGCTCGTGCCCTGACTGTCAACGTCGCAAGCCGGCTCCTCACCACTCAGTCGGCCAGATGCAGCCTCTCCCTTGCCCTTCCCGTCCTTTTGACAGAGTTGGGATTGACCTCTACGGCCCCCTTCCTTACACTGCTGCTGGCAACCGCTGGGTTATTGTAGCCGTCGACCACCTCACGCGTTACGCCGAAACCGCGGCTCTTCCTGCTGCTACGGCACCACACGTTGCGTCTTTCATCTTGCATCACTTCATTCTTCGCCATGGAGCGCCCCGGGAACTGCTGAGCGACCGTGGGCGCGTCTTTCTGTCCGAGGTCGTGGAATCTCTTCTCAAACAGTGTAAGATAACTCACCATACCGCCACGGCCTACCATCCTCAGACTAACGGTTTGACGGAACGGTTTAACCGCACCTTGGGCGATATGCTGTCGATGTACGTGTCTTCCGACCACTCCGACTGGGACCGGATCCTGCCGTTCATCACCTACGCCTAAAACACCGCCACGCAGACTACCACCGGCTTCTCGCCGTTTTTTCTCCTCTACGGGCGAGAACCTTCCTCACCACTCCACACAGTACTTCCTTACCGGCCCGACGTGACTGAGTGCACCACTATTTCGGAGGCGTCCAAGCATGCCGAGGAGTGCCGTCAGCTCGCTCGGTCGTTAACATCCGGCGAGCAGGGGCGTCAAAAATTCCGTTTCGACACAAGCCACACTGATGACAGTTTTCTACCCGGCTCTCTCGTCTGGCTTCACGTGCCGTCTACCTCCCCTGGCCTTTCCTCCAAACTTCTCCCCAAGTACCACGGACCTTACCGCATCGTAGAGCGCACTTCCCCGGTCAACTACATTGTCGACCCGGTGACACCCTCCACAGATCAACGCCGACGCAGCCGCGAGACTGTTCATGTGTCACGCCTGAAGCCGTACTATGATCCGTGTGTGTTGTCGTCTCCCTGACTCGCCAGGATGGCTTCGCCTTCAGCCCGGGGGTAATTGTAAAGAGGAAGATGAGCAGCGGCGGCCGCCGCTCCGCTAGCGCGCGGCGCGAGATCGCTGGCTGGATGACCGAAGCTCGGACCGGCATTTTGGCTAGCTGTCGCTAAGTTACTTTCCCCGGAAATCCTGCTACAATTTATTTATTTATTTATTTATTTATTTATTTATTTATTTATTTATTTATTTGTTTATTTATTATACCCTCAGGGCTATTACGGCCTTACAGAGGGGAGAGGTTACAAAACAAAAAATGTAATCAACAAACAGGAGTTAATGAAACAGACAAGGTACAAACATGACTTCTAAGCAGACATTAATAGCTAAGGCGTTCGGGAAACAAGAAAAGGGAAAAAAACGATAACACAGTATAAAATGAATCCTAGTTAGACAATGTTAGCTATGACAGTCTTGAATAATTGATGATCGGTGATAGTGGCCGTCGATGTGCCGTTCCGTATTTGGTACGCTTAAGTAGGCCGCCACGTGGTGTGAGAACAATTTTCTCGGCGTCGCCTGGAATGCGCGTCTGTTGACGCTCGATTGACTTGGCCGCCAATTTGCAACCTGCTTGCCTCTGCTCGGGTCGCTCTTTCGCAATTTCCACCCCGATCTTCTCCAGATGCATATTTCTTCCCCCTTCCCTTGCGAACCATTTTCCTGGTGCCGAAAGTTCCTTGGGTGTAATCATGGCTCCTTCCTTAATGTCCATGATTCACACCTTTCGCCGGTGGGGATGGCGCGGGGACGCGAGGACGCGGGCCCGGTCGGCCGCGGGAGCATTAGCGCCGTTAAGCTCAACTCAGCTACGTGCTGCGTCGAACACGCAAAGTCCAAAAATTGCGAAAATAAAGTCCCACTTTCCGGGAAAATCATATCCTCGTGGTCCTCTGGTATTCCGCCGTCGATTGAGCACAAAGGCAAAGAAAGCAAGACTGCCGGAAAAGGCCAAAATTCGCGGAACCCATGTGAAGCGCGTCGGCTCGCTTCGGCGTCCGACTTGCGTTCTCTTAAATTTACGTGAAAGTGCGCGAATGTGAAGCTGCCCATCTTAATAAAGTACGAAGGCAGAAAGGAAAGGCGGTGTTTCAGACGCCATTTTTTGTTTTGATTGAAATCAATTATTTTTTCACCTTAGTAGTATATTCAGGCCTCAAGAAAGGGAATTTGCTAGTTTTTGAGCGTGACAGACAAAGCGGGTGAGGTTTTACAATGATTTCGAGAATTTCGTACAGTGTCAGATTTGTTAGAAATAGTAACACTGAAATGTTCTCATGTGTCAAGTAAGCACCATAAGGATCGTGGAATCACAGTCTGTTTCGAAGATCCACATTATGCTCGAAATTTAGCAAAAACAATCAATGTTTTCAGTCTCGGAAAGATCTGTCTGCGCAGAAATGGCGTATAATGTGCTACCTAGCTCACTGTTACGTGAAATATTATTTATTACGTTCGTTCCATGGCAAAAAAAACAACTTATTTGCGACAAGAAGTCTGCTCAGTTCGACTGAAACAGTGAAATCACTGCTAGGTGCACTAGTCTCTTAAAAAAGGTGTGATTTTGCTGTCTACACAACTGTGTACAAAGCACGTGAAAGGAATATAAGACGGCGTAGTGCGTTGCTCAGCATATATTTCGGCCATCTCAGATAGCTTTAACGTGTACTTGTATCGCACAGCACGCCGCCATTTTGCATTTCGGCGCGATGAAAATACTGACGGTGTGGAGGGTTCGATCGCGATATCTTGGGCTAAGGAGTCGAACGCTATAGCCACTGAGCCACCAGGGCTGGTCACAGAGCGAGTTAAAGATAAATGTGGCAGCTAGAAGTGCACGAGACAGGTGACGAGAGAAGTCGTCTAAACAAACTTTTTGGCCTGTGCACATATCATGCTCGTGAACGGCGCTGATGAGCTTTTACAACGAAAGCTAATAAATATCCCTTCCCTGGGATTGTCGTAGTTGTTGTAGGATAAGTGTTTATTTATTTATTTATTTATTTATTTATTTATTTATTTATTTATTTATTTATTTATTTATTTATTAATTTATTTATTTATTTATTTATTTATTTCTGATACCCTCATGGTGAACAGGACATTTTTGAGGGGAATGGTACATAGATATCAAGTGATACTCTTACAAAAAGGGGGTAACGCATACATAGACATGCCTACAAAAAATGATACGCATGATTGCAAAAAGAAAACTAGCTGCAAGAAAATACATGATTCAAAAAAGCGAAACAATACAATAATTGGGAATACCAACACCAAAACGAATAAATCGGTCGGTGAAATCTTGTAGTAATCACTCAGAAGCAGGCGGAGGAGGGTTGTTGCCGTGTAAAGAGGAGGGTAAGGGGAGGGCGTAGAAACGTGCAGTTCGAGGGTGGCTGTCAAGGAAGGAGGGGGCCGACAGTCGTCGCCGAAATAAGAGGAGGAGGAGGGCTACCATGGAAGCAGGTAAGTCGGCGGGAGCGGGGGGATGCACAACCAAACGGTGATTAACGAGGGACCACTGGGAGGGTAGGTACCGGGGAAGGAGGAGGGTATGGCAACAGTATACCACTTGTATTGGGTGTGGCTTGGTATGGGTATTGCTACAGCGAAACGCGCTGCCCCAGGACAGAGCTGCGATGACGTGTGTCGCATGGACTCCCGCTTCGAAGTCACTTTTCGGCGGAAAGAGTCAGCCTTCGGGCTCGAATCTTTCGGAAGACATCCGCACCATCGTGCTGTGCGAGCTGAAACCGAATTTTGCCAACATACGGACGCCTAGGCATATTGCCGGCCGACTGCCGGCCTAGCCATCGAGCTAGGCCTAGCTCGCACCTCTCCACCGCCATTTAGCGCCCAGGGACCCGGGTTGTTGGAATACGCCGTGGAAGGCGAGAAAATATCTGCCAAGTTAGAATACGCATCTGCCATCTGGGACCCCGCTCTGCTTAACCTAACTAACTGTATTGAACTTGCCCAACATCGCGCCGTTCGATTCATCTACTCAAACTACTCATACTCCACCAGTGTGACTTCCCTCAAAAATAATGCATGCCTACCTAACCTCAAGCAACGTCGCACAGTTGCAAGGCTGTGCTTGTACCACAAAATGTATCATAACTTTTCTTCCCGCTGTCCTATTCAGCCTGCTCATCGTTCTTCAGCCCGCACAAGCTACCAAAATGCCGTTTACCCACCCCCTGCTCGCACCGTGACCCATCTTCATTCCTTCTTCATCCAAACAGCGCGTGACTGGAAAGTCTTCCCGCAAGTACCATCCTTCGTACAAACCTGGACCATTTCAAGAAAGCCATCGAAAAAATCTGTTATTAACACCAGGTTGTTAGCCCACCCCTCATGTAAAGCCCTCACCCGAGGGCCCTTGAGGTATTTTTAATAAATAAATAAATAAATATAATATCACCGTCCGAGCTCGCGGACGGAAAATGGGAAATTGTTCTTCGGTATCACGACCGACAACCAAGCCTGAAGATTAAAGGGCCGGCATTGACCGACGTCGAGCCTGCGCAGCGACACGGCTACGGCAAGTCAAACTCGAATTTTCCAAAGCAAAAGAACGGGAAAAAGCTACTTGCACTCAGCAAGAAAGCCCTTCTCTTGCACTTACCGACCAATGCTTACAAAATCGTTTGCCGACCTCAAGGTTGGAATCTGAGGGACTTTGGTCCCGGACTACTACTCTCCTACGCCTGCGAAGTGGTCTGGTTGCCGTATGAGACCCTGAAGAATGAAGACATTATCAGAGTCAACGCGGGCAAGAACACACTCACGTTATGCACGCCCGACCGTCAATAGGCGACTGCATACGCCAAGATCGAAAAACTGCATCTCAAAGATCAAACCTACAACGTGACGTCGTACGTGGCGGGGCCCGAAGACTCGGTCAAAGGAGTCATTTACAACGCCTACGCGGCAGACTCGTCCGAAGCGGTCCGCCAAGGGTTTGGAAACAGGAACCAAGGAATAGAAGTTGTGGATGCCCGAAGGATCGGACAATACAGAACGATACAAACCACATTTTTTGGAAAGAAGCTACCAAGCCAAGTAATCTAAGAAGAATGCGGCGTCTTTCGGGCCCAACCTTCAGGGAGCAACATGAAGTTTTCTTCAACTGCACGAGAGTAGGACACCGGGCTGAAGTCTGCTGCAAACCTAAGACGCACCTCTGCCGCCGCTGCGGAGAAAATCACTCACCGCCACCTGAGGGAGACAAGCCAGCCTGCCAACCCGTCTGCATCGTCTGCAACGGGGGCCACTACGCAGGAAGCCGGAACAGCAAATTCCGGCTGATCAACAAGAACAAATAAGGAACGCCCCATGGCAACCAGACACGCAAGCAAGGCGACAACTGCTCACCACTGCACGGACACCAGTCAAGGCCCATTAAGGAGGAACAGGGTGCTACCGGAAAAAGAGGCAGCCAGAGCCGCAACAACTCCAACTCCTTCCGACCGGGCTTCGAACCGGGACCGAACCTGAACCCGAAACCGGAACCGAACCTGAATTTTCGTCCGGAACCGAACCGAACCCATATTTTTTCGCCATCTTGGAGCTGAACCCGAACCGGAACTATTCAAAGGAGCCGTTCCGATCCGGTTCGGGGCTCGGTTCAGCCCCACTTTTATTTGCACACCCGACACACTTGCTTTTTTTTTCTAGCGTTTAGGTTTGCCAATCCGAATCTGTCTGCGCTAGAAAGTGCAAAAATGGCATCCAGTATATACGACAAGAAAATTGAATGAAGTCTGGTGTCTCGAAAGAAGCCTAATTGACGCTTCTGCAATGTACTAGCACCGATTCTAAAGCATTGTATGTCAGGTTTATGTGAAATCATGAGTTATTACTCCTCCCTTTTTACATGTTTGCGTATGGTTTTAATCAAATTCTTAGTAATGATCTAACTCAATAAAGGACTATAGACACCAAAATTTTGCTTGCATGTTTTCTTCTTTCAAACGATGCTTTCGACATTGGTTCACATGAAGCACCCCGTGATATTCGTCTACGACCAAGAGATAAATTATATTTAAATTTCTTCGTGACGCCCTTTTGGTTTCATCAACAGCGCGATGGTTGTGACGTGTAGTTGAAATAAAGTTACATGAGACGCGAAAAAAAAGGCAATATGACTGCTGAAATGTAATTAGTTGTAATTCTAGCCGAGAGGCTGGTTCGTGTTTTGTAGTTAGTGAAAACAACGTATCGGCGTTTATATCGCAGTTTTTCCGCTCCTCACGGAACCTAAAGTTCAACTACACGTTACAGCATCGTTCGGTTGATGAAACCAAAACAGCATTAAAGAATAAATTCTTTTCTAAATTATTCAGCGGCCGTAGGCGAATACCACACGGTGATCCAGGTATTCTATTGTCTAGGGCATCATTTGAAAGAAGAAAACGCGCGATGAAATTAGTTCTGCATAGTAGTTTAAACACCGATTAAGAATGCCTTCCCTTTCTTTGCGTCATTTACCACAAATATAAGAAACATTAGCGCAACAACCCAACAACGTTGTTGTGGTGGTTTTTGAGGAAAGTAAATGGCGCAGTAACTATAGCGTAGCTAGCGTAGTGAAGGTTTCGCTTCAAAAATTGGCAGTGGTTTGTCTCTTCTAAACCCAGTTAGATAGAGCGAAAGCTCCATTACACTTGGCTACGCTTGGTAAGACGCCTGCAACGCCTCGCAGGCGTTCCAGGCACACTGTCAGCCACGCTCTTATCCATGGCGACACTGCATGAGAAAGCGGCGTCGTCTCCTTAAGCGAACTCCGAGTCACGTGCATAATCACATGCCCACATCTGGTGAAGCGATGGTTGGCGCACCGCGGTCGGAGCAGCGGCGTGGCCGCCCTAGCGTGGCGACTGCAGCTGCGGCGAGTCACGAGGTCTTAGTCACATGTTGTTACCCTCAGGAAAGCCTTAGGAGCGATGAAAAGAGGGAAAGGAGGTGGTGACGATCAGATAACAGCAGATTTGTTGAAGGACGGAGGGGAGATTATGTTAGAAAAACTAGCCACTCTCTACAGGCAATGCCTTGTGACCTCGAGAGTACCAGAAGCTTGGAAGAACGCTAACATTTTCTTAATTCGTAAGAAAGGAGACGTGAGGGACTTGAAAAATTACAGGCCAGTCAGCTTACTGTCTGTTGGCTGCAAAGTATTTACTGAGGTAATCACTAATAGAGTGAGTTCAACCTTAGACTTCAATCACCAAAATAATCAGGCAGGCTTTCATAAAGGATACTAGACAATATACCGTATTCATACTGTTACGTGACGGCAAGCGATGAAGAAAGGACTGCATGACCGATGGCGATGATATGATTTAATGTCTGCGAGCCCAGCACGAGCGCTCCTGCCCATGCCACTGCCCGCTTCGTCGTCTTCTAGTCCGTCACAATACTATCAATCATTTGATAGAGAAATGCGAATATAACCGACCCCTATTTATAGCAAATTATTGATTTGAGAAAGCATTTGACTCAGTGGAAACTTCAGCTGTAGTGCAGGCATCGCGCAGTCAGGGCGTAGAAGAGAGTTATGCGCAAATATGGAAGGTATCTATAACGACTTCAG
This sequence comes from Amblyomma mixtum, assembly GCF_055824585.1. Classification (NCBI taxonomy): domain Eukaryota; kingdom Metazoa; phylum Arthropoda; class Arachnida; order Ixodida; family Ixodidae; genus Amblyomma; species Amblyomma mixtum. The sequence continues at coordinate 143,953,298 of NC_143013.1, read as the reverse complement.
AGCTACCATAGTCCCCCACAGAGTCAGCAATAAAATTCCAATTAGGAAGGGTGTCAGGCAGGGAGACACGATCTCGCCAATGCTATTCACCGCCTGTTTTCAGGAAGTATTACGAGGCCTGAATTGGGAACAGTTGGGATGAGAGTTAGTGGAGAATACCTAAGTAATCTGCGATTCGCTGATGACATTGCCTTGCTAAGTCACTCAGTACATGAACAGCAAAGTATGTAGACAGGCGGAGCAGAACGATGGGTCTAGAATTTAACATGCAGACAACCAAAGTAATTTTCAAGTCTAGCAAGGGAACAGCAGTTCACACTTGGTAGCAAGGGGCTGGAAGTAGTAAGGGAATATGTCTACTTAGGGTAGGTAGTCACCACTGATCCGCATCATGAGAAGGAAATAGCTACAAGAATACGAATGGGGTGGAGCTTATATGGCAGGTTCTCTCAGATCATGAATGGCAGTTTACCGATATCCATCACGAAAAAAAGTATACAACAGCTGTATCTTACCGGCGCTGACCTATGGGGCAGAAACATGGAGGCTAACGAAGAGGGTTCAGCTTAAGGTAAGGACAGCGCAGCGAGCTATGGAAAGAATAACGATAGGTGTAACGTTACGAGATTGGATGCGGGCGGAGTGGGTGATGAAACGAACGCGGGTTAATGGCATCCTGGTTGAAATCAAGAAGAAGAAATGTGCTTGGGCAGGGCTGCACCGGCGTGTGGTGTGAATCAAGGGTGGAGGCTGCACGCAAGGCACACGCCCCCCCCCCCCCCTCTCCCACACGCACACAGTGAGTTATTTTTGCGAAACAACGCTATACTGCTGACGCAGTAGAAAGAACAACCAAAAGGGTATCCACACTCCGAGTTAGTTTCGTACCAGTGGCTGCGCAACAGAAAAGCTCCGTTTAGAGAGTGCCGTAGGCTATTCGGCCATCTCCGAGGCTTCTTGTTATCTTTGTTGGATGGAATATTAGGAACCGTTTTGACCCTTCTCATGCCTCGTTTGATCTCGTCGAATTCAGAGATCTTGGTACAAGTCCTGCGCCGCGCGCCATGACTCTCTTACTCCGCCCGCACATCTAAATTCCAGAACAAGCCAGGAATTTGAACTTGCAGAGCGTATTTCTCCTGCGGTAAAGATCACTGTTCTCTGAACACTGAACTCGTTGAACGCGGCAGTTTTGCGTGTTCATCCATCATGCGGGCTTTCCACACGCTAAGTTGTCCTATAAACACGAAGAGTTCGCATGGAATTCCGGAGTCTATCATCGCAGACAGATATGTTATAGTGAAGTGCTTGATCCCAATATCTTTTTTAATAGACTGCTTGAAGTATGTCCCCCTCCCCCCCCCCCCCCCCCAAGAAAATGAAACACAGCATCGCGACAAAAAAAAATAATTTTGTTGCTCACTATTCCTCGTTGCTCGCAACCCAATTCAATAAAGGTGGACAAATCTTCCCAGAATTCCATAGATCTCTAAGTAAAATACAGCAATCCAGTTGGCAGCAGCTTTACTTTCATTAATCCGTTCATTCGCTCCACGTGGTTCCAGTTCAGCCCCGTCTGTTCTGTCGGCAGGCACCAGAAGGCAGACGCACAACACATCTTATAACCATGTAATTAAGACAGGAAGTAGCAGAGTCTGCAGCTCTCTACCCAGGCCCCGCTGCTCAGCTTAGACCCGGAGTTTCAACCAACAGTCACGAAGCGGACCGAGGAGGTCGCCGATTACATTTTCGGTCGGCCACCTGGAGCCCGTTCTAGAAGAGGAGCCACCTTTGGGGGGGGGGGGGGGGGGGGGGGGTGACACCAGCCCAGCCCGCGCCCAATAACCTCTTCTTCAGTAAAGTTTACTCCCTAATCTTAAGTAAATATGGCACGTACCCATGTGGGTACTGGCCAAGGCTTGCTGGTGAATGCCAAGGAAAGGCATGAGGTGGAGAATAAGAATAAAGAAACGACTGAAACTGGGAATAAGGATAATTGCAGAAAAATTTTGCCAAATGAAATAATTTCGAAAGTACGAGGAATAAAAAGAAGGAATAGGAATCTCAATGCAGTTAATAAGGTAACATTCCACTTGCAATAAAATAGTCGTGAATGTATCTCCCAACTTAACGCGAATCCCTTCGCGTTAAGAGAAAGCGAGAAAACTGGGAGGGACGTAAAGAGGAACCTCCTTCTCTGTAATGCGAACCGCCGGCAAGAGAGAAGTAAACGCTATGTTGCTTCAACTTCCACACATGTATCACAAAGGTTTGTCACAGCGAACCCGCATCTGCATAAATGCAAATTTTGGTGGCGGATTCTGCATAATGGAAGCGTAATAGGCACCTCGCACAGCGTTCATTTACATTAGCAGACATCTTTAAGGTTCTTTAAGAGCTGAAGTTCGGCGGTGTTGAAAATTTTGTGCCAGGTAAAATGAAAGATATAGCGCTTGTATTTTTTTTTACCATTGAAAAAGGATTAAATCGGGCATCCACCTAGTAGATGTCGCTGATCTTCAGCGCTTAATTTTCTTTATCTTTGCCCGAAGCTCGCTTGACCTTGAAAATCGAACCTCGAACCGAAACCAAAGTGCCAAAAACTTAGCGCATCTTATTTGCAGTTGGCCTAACCATGCTAAATTGGACGCCATTGTTTTTTGTCTGTCTTCCTAGAAATTTTCTTCCGGTGAGTGGGCTGCATAAGCTGGAAAGCGCTCGTGAACTGTTGTATGTGTTTCTTTCTGTGTCCTGTCTAAGTTGTTGCGCAATTCACTTATATCCTATCATCCTGTTCTTTTTTACTTTAAATTGCTTGGATTGTGTGCTGTTGCATTGTAATTTAATAAATTTTATACCCTCCCTTCCCGGTCCATCGCTCCGACGAGTGACGGTGGGTCCGTAAAAATCAAAGTATCTAGAACTGCCCTTTTTTATTAAAATCAGCCCCTTTGTCATAACAGCGCAGTGATCAATCCTGATACAAGCCACCTTCGATTAGGCCGCAGTTTTCTTTTGAGATAATTTTTAACTCGCAAAGTTTGAATACTCTCGAAGATGTAATGAATATTTATCCTGACATAAGTGTCCATGGAATCTTGACAATCAAATCAGGCGGCTATAGCGAACGTTTTCGAGGATGACCAATCGCGTTATGACATCTCAATATAAAAAGCAGGAACTTTAGTTCCAAAAAAAATTCATAACATTTCTGTCTTTAGATATAGGTATCTCCTTTCTATGAAATTAAAGGCGGGAGCACACGCGGTAATATGTATGAACAGCGCTATTTTGACCACGTTTATTTTTACGACTGCTGCATTTGATTCCAATTAGCCGGGCCCTTTTGTCAAGCTGTTGCCAGAGCTTTCAATGCCGTCTCCTCGTTTGTGAGAGAGGAAATAGACCAACTTGAAGGTCGAGTAGAAGTTTGTTTATCAAATCGAAGGTTAGGTCTGAATTCTTCCCGTGAGAAGCAAGTTTAGTATATATATATATATATATATATATATATATATTAAGCAAACAAGGGAAGGGGAATGAGGGGCTCCCAAGGGGCTCCAAATAACACTCCCAAGGTTAGGTTATTTGTTAACATAAATACCCCCCAAAGCAGAAGATTTGACAGCCGTCGCCGTAGCTCAGCGGTAGAGCACCGGACGCGTAAATCGGAGGTCGTGGGTTAGGATCCCACCGGCGGCATGTGGTTGTTTTTTCTTCTGCTTTTCTAATCAATTAGCTTTAAGCGATAACATATTCAGTAATGTTATAAATTGATGAACACCACAAAAATAAATAAATAAAAAAAAATCCCCTATGCAGCTTGCTGTGGCTGTTGGCTTTTCTCATATATTGCTGGAGAGAAAGAATTTTCGATCGTACAGTTTATGTTTGTTTTTCAGCCCATGATAGGTGGGGTTTGGAACAAAGTACTAATGCTGGTTTACAGGACGGGCCTTTAGAGCCTAATGCATAACGTTGATCTAGCCGAGTATATCATAATCGAAATAACTAGCAAGCACATGTTATGAGGTGTTCATATCGAACAACTTTAATTTTGCCACGAAAGTTTGTACTGTTAGCTTCGCCAAACTTCTTAGTCAAAACGTCATGGGAAAGCAGCCTGACGACTCTCGATGCTACGAGCTTTTTTTCGCAAGATTATGACCACACACAGCAGTTTCTCCAATGTTCGAGATACATACATACATACATAGATACATACATACATACATACATACATACATACATACATACATGCATGCATGCATGCATGCATGCATGCATGCATACATACATACATACATACATACATACATACATACATACATACATACATACATACATACATACATACATACATACATACATACATACATACATACATACATACATACATACATACATACATACATACATACATGCATACATACATACATACATACATACATACATACATGCATGCATGCATGCATGCATGCATGCATGCATGCATGCATACATACATACATACATACATACAAGTTTTATTCTCCACAAAGAAGTGGAAGGAGGCGGAGGGAAAAGCCGTACATTTGCGGCTTGAAAAAATCCTCCGCCCCCTTACAGTGTATACAGCAGCAGAGTGGGGCAATAAACAGTCGCATTTTTGTTGCAAAGAGGAAAAAAAGCTTCAACACACAAAAAAAGCACTATATCGCATCACAAAATAAAATAAGCCTAAATAAGAGTTTCAATAAAGCACAGGTTTTGGACGCCTGGGAAAACATTTTTCCCCCTTTTTTTTAAACGTAAACAATGCAATGTAATTGAACATAAGGATAGACCTGTGCGTTCATTCACAAAAAAAAAGTATGAGTAGCAAAATATTTGTACATATTGGGAAGAGACATATTGGATACATCAGCGGCTTCTTTTTCTGCAGCATTCAATAACCGCGGAAGATTATACCGCAGTGCTTGTTGTCCATAGGCAGTGCGACATTTTGGAATTTTCCATCGTTCTGGAGTTCTGGTGCTGTAGGTGGGATAATTGGGTCTTAATTCTGCCATTTCAGTAAAAACTGTACTCTTTCGTTGGACGCTTAAACGGTACTGCCTGCATAATTTGTATTCGTATATATTTCTTACTTTTAATAAATTAAGCGAAGCAAAGATATGCGAAGAAGGTGCTGTGTATTCAACGTTTTCAATTATTCGTACTATTTTTTTCTGTAGCCTTTCAAGCTTCAACAGATTAGTTTTTGTTGTTGTTCACCAGACTAAATGAGAGTAGTTTAGGTGGAAGACAGAGAGCGTTAAAGACCATTAGTTTAACTTTTTTTGGAAGAGTATAGCGGTTGCGATTTAAAATTCCAGTTATGCAGCTCAGTTTGCTGATTATACTATTTACATGATCATTCCATTGTAAAGTTGAATTAAAATATACCCCTAACACCTTGACAGTATCTACCACATCAATGGCTGCGGATCTAAACATTACGGTTCCTTGTGACGAAATTTGTTTACTTTTTGGTCGAAAAATTACCACCTTGGTTTTCTCTCATCATAATCTCAACGTTTCAGACGCCTTGTGCGGAATGTTTTTGTTGCCTTTAATAACCGCCCCTCGGAAAGGGAGCAATCCTAATCGACGGCCGCCGCGAGCATTTGCTGCTATCGTTGCCGCCGGTTTGTTTACTGGTTGTGGGCAGATGTGTGGCTAGCAATCGTATGAGTTTGTTGCAAGCTTGATTGTATGTCGTCTAGAACCATGGCTGACGTCACATCAAAGTGACAATATGTATCCGCCCTTGTATGTTATTTATTCAAGTATGAGTGCAGAAGAAGCTTTCTTCATGGAGTACATGTACAAGTTCGCATGCAGCAGCATAACAATCCTGTGACGTCGCACGGTTGTTCGACAACTTTTTTGCTCACTCGTGAATGCTTGACGACTTAAAGCGACCCTAAAGACAACTCTGCCCGGTTTTTGTTCCTACTGAAAACATATTCCATACCTTCTTTATAGGACGTTGTTGCTTGTATGCCGGTAAAAGACGCCGTAATGGGTGATAGATAGATGGACGAATGGAATCGCTTTAACGTCCAAGAGACACAGGGAGGGCTTTAGCCCTCCCGTCTAAACGACGGCTAGGAGTCCTTGGATCCCAGCGGCGCGTTCGGTTAGTAAGATGATGCGTAGTTGAGTCTCTGGGTCAGAGCGGAGTTGTAGGGTATCTCATCATTCTAGCGTTCTAATATTTTGACCTTCAGATGGCGTCTGTGGGCATCCCAAATCATGATAGAGATAAGCCCTATCGATAAGCCCTGCCACAGCTATAAGTAACCATGTTAGGATGAGAAAACAAGGGAAGGGGAATGAGGGGCTCGTTATAAATATGAAAGAAGCCAACAGCCACAGAAACCAATAGGCACAGGGGATTTTTAATTTATTTATTTATTTTGTGGTGTTGATCAATTTAGAATATTACTGAACTTGTTATCGCTTAAAGCTAATTGATTAGAAAAGCAGAAGAAAAACAACCACTGCCGCCGGTGGGATCCGAACCCACGACCTCCGAACCCACGACCTCCGGAGGTCGTGGATTCGGATCCCACCGGCGGCAGTGGTTTTTTTTTCTTCTGCTTTTCTAATCAATTAGCTTTAAGCGATAACAAGTTCAGTAATATTCTAAATTGATCAACACCACAAAATAAATAAATAAATTAAAAATCCCCTGTGCCTATTGGTTTCTGTGGCTGTTGGCTTCTTTCATGTTAGGATGAGAGTTTGTTTGCAGGCAACGTCATGTTGCTGCCTAACTGTTGTATCTCAAGGGCTCTGCAGGTTTGCATATGGCTTGTGCAATTCTGCAGTATTCGGTGATCTCTCTGTAGCTGCCTAAGCGGTCGCGTCCCGTGAGCTGAGGATATTGTATCTGAAAATGTAACACATTTTCCCCGTCACTTTACTGAAACCCGTGGCGTCAGGACGGTAAAGGACTCCACTTCCACCGTTAAAAAAGCGGTTGGCAGTGCAGCTTAGCCTCAAGGATCCGCGCCTGAATAACTGCATTGGGTTCCTCACAATGTGGAGGTTAAGATATGCAGTGGGGATTAGTAACTGCATTGTATTTTTCCCTCCTTTTTGACGTGCAAGAAGTCTGGTTTATATGAAAGTAGCCGCTTTGCTATTTTAACACGGTAATCTATCGACTCATGCACATTTAATGTCTCTCTGTGTCCCCTAATTTTTCGAGATACGAGCGGCAACTAACAAGGCGATTCTCCAAAAGTATAAAATCGAGTCCGTTCGATTCCTTCATGAACAATTTTGCGTACACGAATTCCCAAAAGGAACGCATCGGTCTTAGTCACCAAACCATGTCATTCATAACAGCAACTGTTAATAGCTGTAGTGAGGCCTTACAGCAACAAGATTTACGCAACAAAACAAATCTGACCATACCGAACTAAGAAATAACGTTCAAGACGACCTGTTGGCCGCGGTTTATTTCACCCAACAAAATCAATACAATTAATTTTCTCTGAAATTTCTCGCCGCCAGGGTGATCTGGTGACCACAGAGGTAGGTGAGTGTCCACCTTGCAACCGTTGTCCGATAAAAAAGCAGGACGGCACCAGCTTCCCTGAACGCGGGTAGATCCACTGCAATGAACTGGTTGATAAAAATAATAACTTAATAGGCGGTGCCCAGCGACAGTCCCCCAGCAAGACCATGGAGTTCCGAGGTCGCCGAACAGAGTGTTAAACAATGGTACGTTCCATTTCTCGTTAGAAGCGCGAAAATGCAATTTTTTCAGACTTCTTATGGAATTCAGCCTCCGCTCCGTCCTGGAAGGTATGCTGGTCCTCCTGTTTGTGCTCACTTCCGCTGCGCTGGAGCCTTCCAAAGGCCAGCTTGTCGAGCGCACCGGTCGGTCCCTCGCAAGCCACGTATGAAAAGTATGAAAGCAGTGAGCTCCAAACGAACACCGAGAAAAACAGGGAAATCTGAAAAGCAATGCAGAGAGCGGGCGACAAATAAGATGGCAGAATGACTGTTATCTACAGTTCATCGGACTGCACATGCAAAACAAGAGTGAGATTTTATGTCTGGAAGGGCCCATAGAAACGGGCTACTGTTCGGCTGTTCTCCTTGGTGCACACTAACCCCTCCCCAATTCATTAACGCGTAGGGTGCTCTGTTTCCAGTGTGTTTCTGGCTCTAGCTGCCAGCATACGTGCGTCGTTCAGCGCCACCTCGCCTGTGTTCGCGCGCACTCTGCCGAGAGCGCTTGTTTTTACGTTGTTAAAGTGCCGGCACTGAAGCTCCTCCAGACTTGGTTTTAAAGCATGAGCTGCTTACAACATTCCTGGCCGCAATCACGCATAGCTCTCCCGAAGGACGCGGAACTCGATGCCATGATCAGGTGAATGGTACGGCAAAATGGTACGGGTGACCACGCCGTCCGCGCAATTCACGCCTCGCTCTTGTTGCCAGCTTCATTGCCATGGGCTAGGCTGTATACGGGTTATAGTTGTTAAGAGAAAAGTCGCGGAAGCAGTGTTAACGTGGGTGAACACCTGCATCGTATACCATACATGAAGCAATCAAGAAAGGTTTAAGTGAGTTTATCGTCCCAAAGCGACCCAGGCTATGAGGGAGGCCGTAGTGCAGGGCTCCATAATTTTCGACCAGCTGGGGTTTAACGTGCACTAACATCGCATAGCACACGAGCTTCCAAAGTTTCGCGTCCATTGAATTTCTGCCGCCGCGGCCGGGATGCAACCCGCTTCCTTTGGGTCAGCAGCCGAGCGCCATAAGCACTGAGCCACCGCGGTGGCGGAATCAAGGATGGGCAAAGGGAAAGGGGGGGGGGTAAAAAAAACAAAGCGTTTAAGCGTGCTTTCGCTGCGTGCCTCTAGTTGCACAGCATAGTGCTTGCACAGTGCATTGTTAACTTTTAAAATTTAAGCGAGTTAACGGCGCTCAGTGACCCATGCCGTAGTAAAGGACTGCTGAATAATTTGGACCACCTGTAGTTCCTTGGGCACAGTGACATGGCACAAAAGATGTGCCCCAGCATAGTGATTTCATTACTTTTGTTTTGTAATAACCGGATATGTTTCCTTGGATTGCGTTCGCTATTTATCGCAACTGCATGTCTTTTCTTCCTTTCAGGGCAAGAATTCGCACTTCATCGCGCTGCCGGGTGAAAAAAAGGGGGCGTAATAGCTCGGCGTTCCTCTACGTGGTGCCGATGAGTGGAAGGATTTTCGCACAAACCGTAACAGCCTAGCAGATCACGCTTGCCCCTCTACCGCTCTAATCGGCGCACGCCATAACCCTTTGCCTCTTTGCAGTCTGGTTCGCCTCGACGCCTCTGAGCCGGGATATTATTAAATAGCAGGTGGGCTCTAGATGGAACAGTGACTGGGGGTGCGCTCGTCCCTTCCAAGGCTGTCCTAGGTAGTATCCCCTTATAAATGGGAGTTATTCCTGCGTGGTAGACCACCTGCTGCCTGAGAATCCTTCTCCTGCTGTGCATGTTGTCCGATGTGCAAAATCTGCAGGCCCAAAATTGTAATATGACTATGGTGCCGGGTCAGGGACAGTTGCAGCCGGCAACTGCACGTTTCAAGAGCAGAGCATTGCACCATCGTTTAACAGGTTATCGCCCTTTCTTGAGCACAATCGAAACCTGCAGAATATACCTGGTTGAAGTAGGAACAGAATACGCGCTCTCTGGATGCAGACATCATGAGCTCGATGAATGGCAGGTGGATGATGTATAGGCCAAACGTCAGCTTGCTAAACGGCACGAAAACGCCGCAGGAGAGGAGCCTGCCGAAAGCGCCTGCAAAAAAGAATCAGAGGCAGGATTTGATTGAAAAGGGTGAAAAAGACGGTAGTAAAAGCAAACGAATAACTGGAATCTGGAGGCCTGATCACATTCTCAACCTTTCGTAAACATTAAGATTTGCAGGCTTTTACCGCCCAATTTTGAATGCGCCGAGAATCGAGCAGCCTCACCTCCCCGTCCAGTGGAACAGGCCAACGTGACCCAGGCAAGGCAGGCCGTCCAAAGAAAGCTGTTGATAAAGGCTGCCAGGGGTTTTCCGGCCTCCGATGTTGGGTTAGGATTTGTGTACCAGGCGAACCTCATGAAAATGGCGCAGAATAATCCACTTGTAGCCGTGCTCCAGCACACTATCTGTACAACCTGGCGAAAAAAAAAACAGTGGAAATGTCGAATAATAACAGGCACAGGTGAAAGTCACGCAGCAACCTCGCAATTTTCAACCAGTCCTAATATTCACTGCAGAACTCTAGAGCGCTTAATTGGCTTGCGTTCATCGCAGGGTTGAGCGTGTCCACTTGCAGAAGCCTTCATCTAATTAACACAGAACATTACGATTGCAACGGAACATACCAAAACTGCGCAAATAAGACTCAAAGGCCCCCAGTGCGTTCAACGCCGGAAATGGTGTAATCTGTGCTTCATCAAGAACAAGTCGCTATAGCGTGCTCAGCTGTGTTTGTTTCCTACAAACATTTATTTTTGAGCAAACACACTTTTATTAATGCGCGTCCCTGTCACCGCCGGCGCAGACGGCGGGTAAGGACCAGTAAGTATGCCGTAAGTAAGTAAGGACCAGTAAGTAAGGACCAGTAAGTATGCCTGTCATGAGGACGGAGAAAGAATGAGCATTAAACGACAGGTTAAAAACGCTGAAGTTAAAAATTGGATGAATTCAATGGAAAAGAAACATAGTGTAGAATTATATCGATTCTGGAAAAGGCAGATCAGGAAAGAATTTTTCTATGATAACTCAAGAGGCAGTGCACTACTTTTTGAAGCTAGATCAGGGTGTCTTAGAACGCGCAGCTACAAAAAGAAATTTAACGAAGAAGATGACACATGTGCAGTGTGTGGTAGATCTGTGGAAACAATTGAACACCTCATAATCAAATGTGATGGTATCCATCCGGATGTCGATGCAGGCACAGTCACTCTTTCTGAGGCCCTAGGGTTTAAATATAACAATGGTCATGTAAATAAATCTGCAGTGGAAGTCAGCAAACAGCGATTGGAGGATTGGTGGCTGAAAAGCAGAGATGTGGCATAAGGTTAGAATTGTAGGAAACCGTAGGCAAAGGTGATAGAGAATCTTAATGAGAATTGCCAACACAGTAAACAAAAAAAAAATAATAAATAAAGAAAAGCTGAGCATGGTGGCAATTGCCACCACCCCGTTTCAAAGGGGGCGCTCCTATCCATCCATCCATCCATCGACATGTGATAGCTGCAGTAGGAGAAATAATTTATGCGCGCCACAATTATGCGTGCTGGCATAGCGACGCGTATTTTTTTCATGTCCCGTCATCGCTGCCGACATCAGATGATAGCGACCGCAGCGCCTAGGTTCCGGCACTCGCTGCGATGATGCGCTGACATCCCAGAATACCTGTTCAATACGTTCCGCTTAGTTGTGTGTGAAAATACCAGCTTTTCTGGTATTTGTATGCTGTACCGTGGTTGAAAGCACAGCTTACGGCAGCTGCGTAAGAATTACACGAAGACAATTCAAGTAAATGTAAATAAACGCGTTTCAGCGCTAAGCTGTCCTGAAAAAATGTAAAATGGTGGAACCTCTATATTAGGATGGAACTTAAGAAAACACCAGTTTGTAAAAATGGCTCACGGTCCGCATCACCCTGTATCTCGCCAATTACAGACAGGAATAAACAAATTCAGCGTTCTATTGTTAGACTAGATCAACCAAGTCAGATGCATCTAAAGTGTTATCCTTTATTTACGTCTTGCGGTTAACATTTTTTTTTATGTAGCAGGAAAAGCTTTAACAACAAATTGAATGTTTTTATCAAGGATGAACACGTGTGATGGTAGCAGTACGTAGAACCCCACAACGCAAGACACAGGCCGCCGCGATGGATTCGGCCAGCGAGCAGGCGCCATACGTCCACAACTTCGTCCACGTCATTGCCGTTCGATGGGCTCGTATCACGCCCTCCGGGTGCAGAAGCACTGTCGCAGTGCTTAGACAGTCAGGGCAGAGCAGGTGATATGGCTTGGGGCGCGAGACGTGGACGAAAAATTCCAGGGATGCACTTAAGTGTCCTTAGCTGCAGTAAAGCTAAACGACTTATTTTCCTGCAGCCTCCATCATCACGCCTACGCGTGCGCCATCTGCTGGACCAGCGCCGTACATTGCGAAAAGAGGGTTTCAGTGGGCGCCACATGATAGCGCCACTCATGGAGGAAGAAAAAAGAGAGGAGAGGCCGTCACGTGACATTTTGTGAAGCCGGAAACCAGCTCGGCGCCATCTTGTCCGGGCTGACGTCATCGCATAAGTCCCGCCCTCGACTACTGCGCGCGCGTTTCAAAGCCAACGAAGGAGCGTGCTACCGCAGGGGCACAGATCCCCGCGCTGGTGGCGCTTGGCTGCTTACCGGCCGGTTTAGGGCGCCCTATGCCGGTGTTCGTCAGCGGAAAAGTTAATAAAGCGGAAATACCCGTGTGAGACAGGCGGCTACTTTCAGTTACTGCTTCGTACTGCGTCGTCTCCGCGCCGTCTCCAACTGCTCGGCCCTGGTCACAATTAGTAGCAGCCGAGAAAAATACTTATCTCAGCTCTTGCAAGCGCGGGAAGTGACCTTCGCTTTCAATTACTGCGGTGGCCCATCTTGCGGTGGCCCCCCTTTGGCAACGCCCATCCCTGGGACTCTGAAGTTGAAGGCTGCATTCGATGAAACTAGTATACTTGCTTGTTTAGCTCAGCGCTCGAAAGTAGCCTTCACCGGGTGAGGTGAAGGACACGCGAGAAACGTGGGCCCCTCGTCGCGCGAAACCACACGACGGCCACCGATGCCCGGGAAGGGCATTCGTGCGGTATCGAAAATCTCCTCCCTGTTCCTCAACTCTTGTAAGCACGGGAAGTGACCGTCGCTTTCAATTACTGCGGTGGGCGAAGGACAACTAAGCACACGCGAGAAACGCGGGCCCCTAGCCGCGCGAATTCCACACGAGCAGTGGTGTAGCCAGAAATTTTGTTCGAGGGGGGCACATGTTTTATTTATTTATTGGAAACGAAAATAAATGTGGAAACGAAATGTGGAAACGAAAATAAGAGTGCCCATTTATTCTTCACCGTCGCACGGCGTATGGCACTCCTTTTAATTCTAGGCACAGTTCACCCCATTATTAACAGACCTGTTTACGTCACTTTACTTTTTAATCCTTTGCATTCTCCTCAAATGAAGGTATCGCGAAAATAAAAAGTGCTTTTTTTTTAAAGGATCTGCAGCCGAGCGCAGGTTTGCGTATGGGGTTGAAGTTTTGACAAATGTCATTTGTTTGCAGTTGATGACTTTGTTATAGAGCAGAAGCTTTTATGTTGTTGTATATGATGTGAAGATATTGTAAATAGCCACGTTTTTTCGTGCGAGTTGTTTTTTGTGAGAAAATAAATGTTTTTTACAAATGAAGTTCTCGGCATCCTGTGTGCATTCGTATCTTTATGTAGATATTGCAGTGAACAAAACTAACCCTTCGCCTTTATTAAAGAAAAAAAATCTCTAAGGTATTGTTTAAGCGCAGGGTCTCTTTCTTTTCATTTTTACCGGCGGCGTATAACAGGGGCGTGCAAGCATGCAAAGCGAGCGCAGCGGCTTCCTTTAAAATATCGCCCTCCACCGATGTCATGGCCCCCGCTGCTCACACAAGCGCAATCGCGAAAAACGAAAATAGTTACACTAACACCAGTAACGGTCACTAGAGCGTTGCAAGAGCACGCCTAATAGCAACGAGGTTTCACTGCCGATGGAAACGGGAGCGCGAATGGCACACGCACACTGCACGCACAGGACGCGAAACGTCCGCGCAATACGCCGACGACCTCTCTAGCGCCCGGCGTATTGAATCACTGGTAAACGAACAGCGCGAGTGCTCCTCAGTAAGCAGCGGCGGTCTCCCGACGGCTCCGAGCAGTGACGCAGTTGACGAAATGCCCGTGCGATCGTGGTCGAGCACGCTGAAATGAATGCACGCAACAACGAGAGCTTTGCAGCGAATTCCGCCTGAGATATGAGTGAACGGCGCCAACGCAAGCTTGCGAGCCCGATCAAAAACAAACTCGAGCAGTTGAGAAAAGTACGCCGCACCGCAACTGCTACGCCGCGGTCGTCTGCTACCGCCCGGCTTGCAAGCAGCAACTACGACGCCGTTGCTAAGCTGCCCGGACAAGATGGCCTCCCGATCGCGAAAAAAACCACGTGATTTCCTCCACATTTTTCTCCCATGGTGTTGTGTGGAAAGGGCCTCTCCTCTCTTTTTCCTTCCTCCATGGCGCCACTACTGCACTCCAAGAACAGAAGAAATTTATAAGAATCGTACATCTGTAATTTGGCAGCTCATAATTACTCATGTGCGCCTAAATCCATATCTCGAAGATAGGTTTCCGGGACATATGTGCGTTCACGAGTCTTACCTTTATTCAACTTTTACTGCAAACGTTGAACGGTCGTGGCGGAGTGGAAGCGTTCCCATCACGCACGCCGGAGGTACGGATTCAATTCACAACTACACCACCGTTTTCATCACTTTTGTACAGTTTGTGTGGGCACGCTCTGTCCACAGCGTCTGTTTACAACTTCCGTCCACAGCTTCCAGTGACGCCACTCATCAGGCATGAAATGTTTCCGAAAATTAAAAATTGAGGGGGGCACTTGTTGACGTAAAGTGCGGTGAGGCGAAAGCCTTTAGCGCGGTGTTGCTGCTTGTGTCACTGATGTGTGGTTAAGATGTTAATTATGTACCCAATTCTCTATGAATCTAAAATGCTGGGGAAATTGGAGGGCGTTTGGCAGGCATCCGTCTGATTCGACGCCTTTCTGCAAACACTCTCCAGCCTCCTAGACAAGAAGAAATACATATGCGTTGGCAGGAAGTAGCATAGCCATCAGCACGCTCGGCTGCGGAACGGAAGGAAGATGGTTCCAATTCCATCATGCACAAAGATTTTCTTTCGGGTATGACTAGAAAAAGCGTGACACTTCTGCTGACAAGCTTCTGTCGACAACCATGAGGCATTAAAGGCTTTCGCCTTAATATCGGGCAGGGAGGGACGGGAAGTGCTGTTGAGGAACGCAGGAGCGATTTCATAGGCGACGGCCGTGTCTTGGCGCAGCGCACGATAAGGGCCGAAGTAGCGGGATAGAATATTTTCTTACAGCGCAACGCTGCGAAAAAGGCGCCCAGGTAAGAAGTAAGAAGTGCTAAGAAATTCCAGCTTATCTCTATATCTACCTTAAAGTCCCCTCCCGCCCCGCCACCCTGGCAGGTGGCACCATTTCTGGCACAACGTTGTCAATGCCAAAGCATGCAGCGCGCATTTGTCACTATGGCCACGTAGCTTTAAGCACGATTGACGGGTCCACTGTTCCAAGAGGGCAGTTGTGCGCGTACCTCTGGCTCAGGTGTCCACCGAGATGTGTGAGAAGGATACTGCGAATTTCGTTTCCTCAAAAACCTATTTACAAATTTTACCCTCCGCTTTTCAAGCCCCCGCTCTATTGGTTTTTCAGCTGTAGGAGACACATACTGCGCATTTCCTTTACTCAAAAAAATACCGAAGACACTTTGGAAATTCTAAAGTGTGCTTGGCGAAACCCTTGTGGTCAACCCACTGCCGCTTCCCCGAACCGCTTGGCGCGGAATCACGGGGCCCCTTCGGAGGCATGCGTCTCACTCACTCGACTGCAACGAGACGCCTGGCGAAGTAGCGGCGGTGTAGCTGCCACCGCCGACGCGCGCACGCTCGTTCTGCCGCTACTGTGTGACGTCATGGTTGCTATGCACAGCTGCGCTGGTTGCTAAGGAGGGGAGGAGATTGCGTTTTTACTTTCTCCTTTCCAGGCTCCAGCTCCATTGCTTTCGCAGCTTAAATGGTGTCCACTGCTGGTTACAATGGACAACGGACAACGGCGATGCCGCGAAACGCAGTAACGGGCGCATAAGAGCTGCGCTCCAAAATGTTCTAGCTTTTTCAGGTTCTCATTAAGAGGGCGGGTTAACAGGAAGAAGAGGCCATCTAAAAATTCATAACAATTTAAAAATGCTAGTTTCACTGGCAAGAACGAATGAGACACATCACTAAATCAAGAACCGCCCCATCTGGTTACTGTTTGTGCCTCAGTGTAGTCGCTTACCGCGTGCATAAAGTACTAAAGCTCGGCCTCTTTGCGGAATGGAAGCCCACCTTGGTCAACTTGATCTTCCTGAAGTTGTCCGTGAGGAGGCACGTGATGCATCCGCCGAAGTAGCTCATGCCATGAATGAAGGGCCGCTGGTAGTACTCATTAAAAGTCTTTATCATTCGCCTGCAAAAAAAAAGCAAAGCCACAGGCCAATATATATATGTGAAACCAAAATCATACTCAACGACAGCTTTTCTTGGCAGTAGAGGGAAGGATAAAGGGACGGAGCATAGGTGTCACTGCGCCAAATTATTCGGGCGGTGCGCTTGGCACCCTCGCATGTTGCTCAACAAGCAGCGACTTCATTCCGTTGCAGCAGCAGCTGGCGCCACCTATCGAAGCGTCTTGTAACTGGACCTGTCTAGCATAATCATCGTCATCATCCTGACTGCGCCCACTGCAGGGCAAAGGATTCTCCTATGTCTCTCTAATTAACCCAGTCCTGCACTGGCTGCAGCCATCATATCACCGTAAACTTCTTAATCTTAACCGCCCACCTCACTTACTGTCGCCCACTGCTACGGTTGCCTTCGCTTAGAATCCACTGCGTTACCTTTAAGGACCAGCGGCTATCTTGCCTTTGCATAATATGCCCTGCCCAAGCCCGTTTCTTCCTCTTCATTTCTATTAGGATGTCATTAACCCGCGTTTGTTCCCTCACCCATTCTACCCGCTTGCTGTCTCTTAACGCTACACCTGTCATTTCTATTTCCATAGCTCGCTGCATTGTTCGTAACTTAAGCTTAATCCTTGTCTTTAGCCTCCACGTTTCTGCCCTGTAGGTGAGTGCCAGTAAGAAACAGCTTTTACATACTTTTCTTCTCAGGGTTTTTGTAAACTACCAATCATGATTTGAGAGAGCCTGCCATATCCCCCCCCCCTCCTTCTTATTCTTCGTGGGTATGCAGGCATTGTGGAATAAGAGTGCAGAAGAGCCTTATGTGAAAATACTGGGATATATCTATAACGACTGCACGCCTGCCATAGTACTTCTAAATTCAGCAACAAAATTTCAATAACGAAATCCAACAGGCAGGATGACATGATCTCTCCAATGCTCTTCACCGCCTGCTTAGAGGAGGCGTTCTCAGGACTGGATTGGGAACAGTTGGCGATAAGAGTTAAGGTAGAATACCTAAGTAATTTGCGATTCGCTGATCACATTGCCTCGCTAAATCACTCACGAGATTAGCTGCAAAGCATGATCGATGATCTAGGCAGGCTGAGCAGAATGGTAGGTCCTGACTAGCAAATTTGTTCTAATAAAGAAAGCTGTTTTCCATCGAGTTTTAACGTTGAAGGCTGGGAGATATGTTGGAGATATTCGTCCAATAACAAATTTTGACTATATGAAATAATTTAATTGAAAAGTATTAAGTGCAAGTGGGGACTATATTTCGGTGAGTAGAAAGAGGGTGCGCCTTTCGGCTGTGTAGGTTCCGCGCCTTCGCGATGAAGTTGTTGCTGAGTTTAGTAGTTTCATTCTGGCTTCGGAGAGTTTCTGTGGTGTTTCGTAATACAGCTCTGTCACCTCAGGCATGGTGAGCTTTTCTTTTGCAGTACAGCGGCCAGGATTACGCAGCTTCTCTTACGTGAGAGCGCTAATTGACTCACCCAAGCTCAGATGCGAGTGAGGAATCGTTAATATTTAACACGCCAGTAGCCCAATCATAATATGCAAAGGGCAAGTCACTATACAGTCATTAAAGAGGTGTGTCATCAAAGCTTCGATCGAGAAGTAAAAAGTCTATCATTTGGTCTTTGAGCCGAAGTTGGGCTATGTTGTGCAACAAATATTTATCCTGCGCATTTTTCTCCATTACTCATCGCAGACAACGACAATGACTTCAATCAAATCAATCAATCAATCAATCAATCAAATCTTTATTTCAGTTTGTACACGCAAACTGGGGATGGTGAGAAAAAAGCAGTGAATGATACACCGCTTGACGGGCCTCACCATCCTTACAAGTCAGCAGTTGGCACGAGGCAAAAAGAGAAAAAAAAACACGGTTGAAAAGTGGATACAAGTGCGCTTATGAAGAACAATGTATTGTACGAAAAAGATATCTAGCAATTGGCAGTAATAATTATAATAAAAGACAGTGAGGTTATTACACAGAGTGGCATAGTACACCCAGACGCTTCGCATCACTGTAGCACAGATTGCTGAATAAAGCTTTTCCGGATGGCAGACAAAGACAAAATATTCACTTGGTCACTGAATGAGGTATTCAGGAACTTTGGCACAATATACCTTAACATACAGAATCCATTGTTAGTTCTGCATTTTGGTAGTACAAACTTACATAGCAATCGGATGTCGTACGATGATTGGCGATATGTCATTGGCACAATCTGAGAAATAAATGAATTACCCTTTTTTACCACTGTTTTGTAAAAACATGCAAATCTGTAGTCAAATAGTTTGTTGACAGGTATAATATTATAATGTATAATGTAATGTAACTTCAGCTCTATCAGCTGGCTACCTGCGCAATTCGCTGACTTTCTCGCGAAAGCTCTAGCTGACTAGTGGGGAAAGGGCAAAAGAAGCAGTTGGTGAACGAAAAGATGAAGAATCAGGACCTGGCATGCCTGAAGGGAAAGATGATACGAATGTTGCATGTGGAACCAGCTTGGTGGACTGCTATCGGTTAGAAGATCTCAAGCTGTGTTCTTTTTGATCCGCCCTTTCTTCTTGCATCGGGTGCCGGCACATTGTAATATTACTGTGTCGACAAAAATGCCGAACAACGTTCCAGGAAGCTTGGACGGTACTTTTCTGGTTCACGTTATAAGAGGCAGCGCCACTGCTAGATAGAACATGTGGACCCCTGCGACCATTATATTTGCATGCAACCAGGTTGGTCCAGGCAGGCCCAAGTAGACCGGCAAAGGCAGGCAAATGTATACAAAAGCAGAGCAAAGGCTGGCAGGCAGGCAGGCAGGTAGGGACAGGTAGGCAGACACTCACTCTGGTGTGGTCGCAGGAATGATGAGGAATGGTTGAATGTCAGCATTCCTGGTTAGTGTCTCCGCAGCGACGGCGTAGCTCAGCAGAGCCAGCAGGAGGAATACTCCCAAGGCCATGGCTTTCCGGCTGAGCAGTAGTAATGCGTGTTTTCTTAATGTGCGTGAAAGATCCGGAAGTCTCTTTGCGGCATCAGCGAAAAGGAAATCACAGTAACGCGCTCATTTCATTTGCGTTTCAAGAGCACCTTCACTCTTGTTACTACTAATTAATAACGTGTGCTTTTCTATCACATGCTGCCTTTCGGCCATAATAGGGCTATTGATAGGCGACGCAACCCTGCCAAATGCTGCTATGTTTCCGACTGACTCAACTCCTTCAAAGAGGAAGTAGTGATACTAACCGACCATACATTCTTTGTTGGAAACCACACTGCCCAGTTATATTTATACCCGACTGTCAGGCTGAGAAACCACCGCCAGGAATTTAAAATGAAATTTTTCGTCATGTTAATATCGCGTTCTCGTGGCATTCGGCGCCTTCAAACCTGCAAATGCAGAGCGACAATGACGCCCCGTCACGCTTTCCTTAATGAGCTTGAAATAAACTGAAATGCAGGACAGTTTTAAAAATAAAGCTTAATGCTCTAAGGTGCCTGTAAAAATCTCTGTGGATAAAAGATTTATTCGCGATGTTTACCAGAGATATAAACAGCAGCTTCTTGCTGGTAGCAGCGCTGCCGCCGGCAGCCCCACTAGGCAGTGGACATTTAGCATAATGCGGCCCCTGATGCCATCTGGCACGCTAAAGGCGATCTGTGCATGCACACTGATGGCGCGCGGTATGCGGCGACAGAGAGGGCTAGTGGTAGGGGCCATGCCAAAGGTCTCTAGCTTTAGCATAGCGCGATCCGGGTTTCGCTATCGTGAAACTCTGTGGCGGGGATCTAGCTTAAGGTGGCAGATGTGCGCCCATGTTAATGATAGGCGGCTTTTCTTTATACTTGCTAGCTACGGGTTTCTGGCACAGCACTCTCAATCCTGGCATCTTACCCCGAAAACCCGCTTGCCGTATGTTAACGTAAACTCCATAACTAATCAACCAGACGAACTACAGCTGGCGTTCTGCAAGCAAGCATTCTTGGCACCCTAAATTTTTGCCCTTATGTTAAAGAGATTGTTACTGCGTGCGCAAGTTCTAATAATTTATTTGATGCAAACAACGTAATTCTGTTGTTGTCAACAAACAGTGTTGTTGACGTAACCGATTTGGCAAGTGTGCCTTTAATCTATTTGTAGATCTAGTCATTTTCGCATCACATGAAAATAATCTGCCTAAATAGCAAGCTCTTAAAAATGCAGCCCCCATCGCTGCACCAAATCTGCACTGCGACTCAGAAGGGATTCACGTTGCGGGACGCATTCGTATGCTGGTTGCACATTTTACGAGTCAGTTGTGCTTGAAGGACCATGTAAACGTAGTGTAACTGGGTTTCTTCCATAACTGGCATTATAAAATCGTATAAGCATCACTTGTTAGTTAAGTAAAACTCCTGCTGTATAAATCCATGCCCTTACCGCACTTAAATCATTGCCAGATTTAGCGTGAAACAAGTAGCGATAAGATTTATCTGATTGAGAAAAAACTTTTTCGACAAATATGTAACCAGGGAATCTCCCGCCCAGCAGCTTTTTGACGAGTATTTCACTGTTAAAACTTTTTACCCTTGCCATTGAAAGCTGCTTGATACATAAAAAATTGAAATTATAAAAAATGCCTCCCAACTAAATCACTGTGCAGGCCTTCATACTGTAGACACGACGAGGCATGGCGCATGAATGACGCTTTATTCAAGACGGCGAGCGGTTATATAGGCAAGCGGTTAGAAAACAGAAATGGGGGCGGCTTCTGTACGGCTAGGCGCGTGTGCATGACTGCATTACGTCACACATACTAACACGCATCAACTATACTGCGTTATTTTGAAACCTGTACTGTATATGGCACACTAACTATTGAAACAAGTTGTCATGTGCATTGAATAGGCTCCAAGCAATTGATGACAAGACAACCGAAATTTGGCTGCAAATCACGTTTGAAACTGGTTCCACTGCTGTAGCTGCCTTGAGACCCTTCCTTCACCGATATTTTTTTTTTGTGCATGTGTCGTTGTTTCCTTGCATTGCCGTCTGCTGCCCCTAAATATTGGAGACGATGGACTGTGTCGAGCGGCTCTCGCAACGTTTATCCTCAGATTTTCTGAGCGAAAGTCTAAAAATATTCTCGGTGCCACTCTGTTACCACTTTTCCGGAATGGATCACCTTTTCAGTAGCAGCAAAATTGGAAATGCTACAATGAAGAGCTGGAAATTCGCAGACAGGAACCAAAGGTGGGCAAGAAGGATCTGTAATTGGCGAAAAAAAAGAAATTTGACAGCACGTCACCACTGGTGCACTCGAATGTGTGCCTTGAACTCGAGATAAAACGCAGCAATTACTTGGACAATTACGGGGACTTTAAACAACCAGCTTGTGTTTCAAGCTTTTATACAGCAGCTCGACAGCCTGACGCACAAGCTTCATGCGAGGAAGTTTTTCGAACATTTTTGTTGTTTAGCTTATTTTAAACGTTTAATTAAAGAAACAGCAATGGCGAGTACAAGGGGCTATTTTGGATAATCGTATCATTTTGCGCGTCAAATGCCGACTTCGCTCTGTGCGTCAGTACGTCGTTACGAAGGGATGGGTATCGGCAACCAAATACAAGAAAAGGACAGACCATTCAATTGAACCATAGTCCAAATTTCGCCGAAAGCTCGTCTGGCGAGAACATTACACCGTTTTAAAAACACACACTAGCCGAAAGGAAGAAACATGGAGTAAAACAAATGATGTTACGGGACCCGTTTTGTTTGTTTTGCTGAATTTTTCCTCTTATTGGCGAATTTGTGCTTTTAAAATGGTCAGTTGAACCATGTTATATTCCTTTTGAAATCGAAGTCGCTTTAATTAAATTAAAGAGTAAACTTTACTTAATTTTATTTTTTTATGAACAGTTTGTAGGTATTATTCTAAAATCGCCGAATATAACGCCCATCCCCCGTAGTGTCGTAGACCATCGATCATGTGTGAACTATAATAAGAAAAAAAAGGGCACTGGAAAGCCCACTGTACGCAGATAGGCGTCAAGAATACAGTAGTCGGCAACAAGAAGTTATGGCGCTCAGACTGTCATATTGAAAAAAAAACTTGTTGGCAGATTTGCCTGTCTAGTTGGGTCTGACAGCTTATAATAAAGTTAAAGAGGCTAGCTACCGCCCACAATCACTTCTGAAGAAAGAGCCGAGGCTGCTTCTCAACGTCGGGTTTTCAATTAAAATTTTTGTTGGAGATTTGTCGCAGTTTATTATTAGAGTGTTGTATTACTCCACCAAGCAATCGGAGGAGCAAACAACAACAACACCACAGTGTTGCCATCTGCAGAAGGGTCAGAGGCAGTTAAATTTTACGATTATGGCTCCATCTCACGAGTACTTTTTCGTTTTGGTAACAAGGCCGCTTTAGATCCGTCATGCGTTAAATATGTTCTTCAAATGATACTAAAGGAAGCATAAGTGCACAGAAAAAAAACTTGGCAGTGTATACCAGTAGCACACTCATGTAAACAGTGTTGTGCTTTTGCCCACATTCCGCAGGCCTCTGGAAACCAGCGCCGCGCGCCCGCCGTCGCGCAAAGCAAGCCCCCGCTCTCATCGGAAATGTCGCGGCTTGCAGCGTGAATCATCCCGCCTCGCAGGCGCGGACCCTTCCTCCTCCCCCTCCTCACCGTCGGTTCGAACTCCTACGACGCTTCGCCGGCCGCCCTTTCCAGTCCGCAAGCCTTTAACGGCCGAGCTCCCTCTCGACCATTCGTCTAATTTGAACGGTGGCCAGTGCCGTGACCTGATTTGAGGATTTGAACGGCTGGCTGCCGCAACGGGCACCGGCGGCTATAAAACCGGAGCCGCGCCGAGCCCGCGCAGCAGACGGGCAACAGAAGAGCCATCACGCCGGAGCTACGCTCGCCGCCGGGGCCGCCTTCTTTTTTGTGCTAGCCCGTGGTGCTCTTGGCCCTTGTATCTACCATGTAAAAGCCCTTGCACAGGTGCCGTCAAAAGTAAATGTAAGGCAATATTCACAAAAAAATTTAATCATTGGCCCCCAATTCATGCATCCTTGAATACATATGTGCAGCCCAATTGTGATTTTGCGAACTGCACTGTGCACCAACAAGCATGGACCATTATCCTTTAGATTAGAAGAAATTGATTTTTTTTTACAAAGTCGCCTTCCATTTACTTTTGACGGCGAGTGTACATATTGTACGTAAACTTCCTTTCACTCACCGTCGCCTCGACCGTTTCATGGCTCGGAGGCCAACAGTGGTGGCAGCGGTGGGATGCCCCAGGCCTAATAGTGGTGGCAGCGGTGGGATTTCCCAGGCCTAATAACAGATACTACAGTGTCACGTGGGAAGCTTACCTCTGGATCCATGTCGTAAGAATTCTTCGTCTGGAGCAGCAAGTGCCCCCAGTGATCGACCATCTCCTCGTGAAATTTGGCAAAAAACGCCTTTGTTTCTGGGCCGATGACGAACAGTGGTAGGATGTAGAAGCACATGAGGATGAAGAACAGGGGAACACACAATCTGCGGAAGTGGAGAGCACGGAGGTTACAAAATACGCAGTGATTTGTCGGCACAGAGTACTGCTTTCTAAAGTTTCGCCTTATGTTACACATGAAATTTCTGAAGTGAGGCGCAATTATTTCACTAAAATTCACATCGATGACGCAACCGGTCCTGATAGCTTATAGCCGGTCGAATTGGTTTCACCACCATAAGTAAATCAGCGAAAAAAAAAGATGCCTGAGGGCGAAACGAAGATTGGACAGGAAAGAAACGAGATGTTACCGGGACAAGAAAGAAACAACCATCTTGACAAAATTTGGAGCCTTAAAAAATGTACCTGGGCAAATAACCGATCACAGACATGATCAAAGAAAGATATTTACGATTCTCATTCAAATATCTCGGTATGTGGCCTGCCCGCATAGCACAGCAGAGTTTGAATCAATGTCACGTTCATCTATGCATTTCTTATTTCTCGCTCAATTTAACTCTGCGGTCGTTCTTTTCACCACTGTCTTTATCATTCAGTGTGCTGAGGCTGTCACCTTAAGCCCAGTTTGCATGATGAACAGATTTATTACCTCTATTGCCCAAAAAATATAACTGGTTCAGTGCTCTAAGGATCCTTAAAATCAAAGAAGCGATCAATAGAGCGCGGACAAAAAACTGATCTCTATTTTTGGATCCAAGCACACGTGGTAACGAGAAAAATTGCCTGTAGAATAAAAGAAGCTGGGACAGAATGAAAATCTGAGTAGAGCCGAAAAGAACTACACCTTACAATAAGAATAAACCCATGCATACTGCTTCGTCTTCAGCCTTGTGTATCGCGCTGCTTGTAAAAATGAAAACATTGTAAGCCAGCGTTCTCTTCGTCTTCTTTGCTGGCTGCCCGCGTCTCGGTGTGCTCCAGATAGATACAGAGAGAGGGAAACGCAGGGATGTTAACCAGAAAGGTTTCCGGTTGGCTACCCTGCACAGGGGAAGGAAATGAGGGGATTAAAGAGGGAAGAGAGAAGGAACGGGAAAGACAGTCACAATCTGTCAATCAAGGCAGTCTCTCAAAAACAAAAGAGTGCCTTGTAAGCCTTGATGACAGTCGACTGTTGTGCCCACGGACCGAGGATCTTGGCCTCTGTGAAAGGGCAAGGATCAAGGCGGTCCTGAGCGCAACACAGCTTATGTCTTTCGGTCACAAACACAGGGCACTCACACAAGAGATGAGTTATTGTCTCTTCACAGCACTGTTTACACAACAAGGGCTGTCGGTCATCGCGATCCGGAAAGCATACTAATTTGTGAAGGCAACGCCGAGCCATAGACGACACAGTAAAGTTGCTTCACGACGCTCTACATCACATGGAAGACGGAGGCGCACTCCAGGGTCCAATGCCCTGAGGCGCCGGTTACAGAACTCTCCCGTGTTCTACGCTGAAAGTGCGTGCTCCAGCCTCAAGGAACGAAGCCCACACGCTGCCTCAGCTCTCGTTACAGGGATATTGACAGGGATTCCGTCACTGTGGGCAGAACGGGCAGCATCGTCGGCCTGGTGATTGCCATGAATACCGCAGCGGCCCGGCCGCCATTGGAAAATTATGTCATGTCCTTTCAATGTGGCGTCAAGGTACGTACAGCTTGCGGATTTCTGCAACGAGTTCGTGCGACCCGCGGCGTAGTGCAGGTTGCAGGCCTTGAAGGGCTGCTTTAGAGTCGGTGAAAATGTCCAGTCATGTGCAGATTCCTGACTGATGAATTGAACTGCCGGCCGTAAGGCAGCTAGTTCTGCACCAGTTGAAGAGGTAAGATAGGTAGTCCTCACATTCATTAAAGTAGACCTGGCCGGTATCATTACAGACGCCGCAGAACTTGTTCAAGTCACTGAGCCATCTGTGTAGACATGTATGCGGTGTTTATGGTTAAAATGCATGATGCAGTGTCAGTTGTCTGAGAGCGGGCAACGATAAATCAGATTTCTTAGTAATTCCTGGAATAGAGGTGTACCCGCGGTTCATAGACACTCCATATGGGTGAGCATGGTCTTGATGCATGGGCGAACTGCACGATGAGCTTGAATTACTTTTGGAAATGCAGTATGTGGTCTGAGTACGGGAAGAGCTGCAAGATGATGACTCGGAACTCGCGTGAGGTGCCGAATGTGTGTTCTCATGGTTTCAACAGCAATGTATGAAGTAACAGGATGCTCCCCAGCGACAAGAATAGTGGCTGCCATTGAGGCACGTTTAGGTAGTCAAAGGCAGATTCGTAGAGCTTGCGCTTGAGCACTCTGAAGTGTCTGAAGATTTGTCTCTAATGTTATTTAAAATGGGAAAGCTGTACCGCATGTATCCCAGGAACAGCGAACGGTACAGTTTTAGCATCGAGCACATAGATGCGCTCCAGGACTTTACCCCGAGGAAGGAGAGAATATGAACAATCGCTGTCAGTTTCTTAAGCATGTCGTAGAGATGGGGACTCCACGAGAGGTTCCTATCAATAACAATGCCAAGGAAGCCGTGGCTTCTCTCATAGGGAATGGCGTTGCCATTAATATATATCGGGTAACTCGTCATTCTTTTTCGCGTGAACGCCACGAGGGAATTTTTCTCGGTCGAAATATTTAGGCCCTGCTGACGAAGGTATATCGTCAGTATCGTTGCCGCCTTTTGTAGTTTCGCACGAACTTGGGGACGGGTCACGCTTGATGCCCGAACAGAGATATCATCGGCGTATATTGAGATCTGAACGGATTGTGGCAATGAGTCAACCAGGCCGATGAGAGCAATGTTGAAAAGAGTTGGGCTCAGCAGTCCACCCTACGGGACTCCGTGCGAATTTAGATGCAAAGAGTGGTCCGTCTTCAGTCTGGAGAAAACACGACCACTCTGCCAAATAGCTGCGTATCCAGCTGAACATGCGGCCTCCAATCTCAGCAGCTTCTAATGCGTCCACAATGGCTTGGTGTGTTTCGTTTTCGTAGGCGCCCTTGACGTCCATGAATAGTGCCACGGTCAATCTTTTCAAATTTTTTTGGTGCTGGACGGATGTTATAAGGTCAACCACATTGTCGGTGGAAGACCGGCCAGGTCGAAACCCAGACATAAATCCACGGTAGAGTAGGTATCGCTCCAGGTACCATTCCACGCGTGTTAACAACATTCTTTCCATGACTCTCCCGACACTGCTGGAGAGTGCAATTGAGCGGTATGCTGAAATGTCGAGTGGTGATTTTCCCGGTTTAAGGAGTGGAACAAGACGACTGGTCTTCCATCTATTAGGAACTATGCCGTCACACCATGACTTGTTGTATATATCCGGAAGAACCCGTCAAGCCTCTTGGCCAAGGTTGGCGAGTGCGCAGCATGTCGCACCATCGGGCCCCGGCGATGATGACCTTCTGCAACAAGCCAGCACAGCGTCAAGTTCCTCCATGGAGAACAGGTTATTCATTCGTGAATCCCGCGAAAGTGGAACATCACTGCAGTGCAGCATTGTGTCTGGGTTCGGTTGGCCTGTTATCCTTGCGCAAAATTCTTCGCCTACCGCGACCTCGCTGCGTTTTTGATGCAGCGCGAGGGACCGAAGCGGGTGTCGCTGTTGAGGGGACGTGCGAAGGCCACGGATTACATTCTAAACGCCTGACAAAGGCTACCGTGGGTCAAGTGTCTCGCAAAATGTCCTGCGACGTTGTGTCTGCAGGGCTTGAATTCTTCGCTGGATTTTGTTCTGTAGACGTCTTGCATCTCTGATGTCTAAGCGCGACTTTGTGCGTCGGTATCTGCGCTCTGCCCTACGCCGTAGTGCCCGCAGTCGTCTAACTTACACCAGTACACATTTCGAACTGGCGTGGGCAAATGTTATAAAGGTATTGAGATAAATCACTAAGAATTTGATGAGTACCCTAGATGCTGTGGAGGCTTTTTTTAATACGCTTTGCAGCTGCCAAATACGCAGGCTAACTTCATCCCCGCACCCCTGACCCATGCTCATTAGTGGTACTAAATATCTTGCTAGGCTTTAAGCTCGGCAGGAATAAAATAACCGTCCTGCATTGCTACCCCTCTTTCCTATGCGCTTTTCTTTGCTCAGGAAATGTGTCTACTGTGTATTAGTTGCAGTGGTCATTCCGTTAACACGATACAGAAAATCATAACAACACAAATATAAAGTAAGGGAAATAATTACTAGCTGATCATAATTTTGCTTACCTAATCAATCTTCTAAGCACACCGATTACGAAAATGGCGAATCTGTTCCCGTTCTGCTTGGCCACACTGGAGCAAAGGACGTATCCGCTGTAAGATGATCAGAGAATTAGAGACTCGTTGAATGTACGGTCGTCTCCAAAAGTGTTTAGGTCAAAGGCTTTTTGTTTGAGCCACATAAAGGAGACATGATACCGCCAATAAATACCACAGGGCGTTGAAAATCCGGGAGAATTCTTCTCGCGGAAAACTCCACAAGCTTGATGCTTGTGGAGTTTTTGGAAGCTTCACTTTACTGAGTATACTAGGAATATTCATTCCAAAACAACTTAGAGCTGTGGGCGCAAATCTTTTGACGGTAGCTGTATTTCTCCACCCTGGAGCATTGCAAGGAAAAGTGAAGTAATTGCATACCGTTACACGTATGTCATAACTTCGCTTGTTTAACAACCTGCACTAGTTATTGGCAATACTCAACGGAAACTGAACAAATTCGAAACATCAGGTAAACTTTTAAGCCGGGGACTGCCAGTTTTTTTTCATTCATATAACCAACTAATGTCATTACAATTTCCTTAACTCTGGGAGAATTAAATAAGAAATCATATTTCGGAAGAAAGTATTCATAGGATTGCTTAGCTTTACAGATATCGTCGACCCGCTTGCATTATTATATTTCGGGGCTAAAGGGGTTGGGAGAATTTCATGGTTCCAAGATTGTTATTTTCGCTGTAGTATAGTGTTCTTTTATGCTTTATTTGAATAAATGCATTTTTGCTTACATCACTTACCTGAGGAAAAAGAACGTGTCAACGCTGTTGAAGGCTGCTGCTACAAACATGGATGGCCAGTGCTGGGAGGCAATGAGGACATTCAGGTAACGTGCTGCAAAAAAACAACGCGCTTTTAATTCTCAGGGCTTGAGAGCGCATTTACACCTGCGTTGCAGCTTGCAGCGGATCATTCAAGAAAAGAGTGTGATGACTTTTATATCATAAATTGCCAAGAAACACATCCAGTTTTCGAGGACTTGACCCAAATAAGCCCTACACATTAGTCGAATGCCTGAAGATGAGTTGTTCACCAAGCCACTTGCGGTGTTCAGATACAACCCACAGGTCGGCTAACAACATTTTTCGCTTCGATATGATACAGAAAGCAAGACTACAGATTGTCCGAAACAATTGGCTGAACAGATTGTAGGCAGCGGTAAGCCTCCATAAAGTGGTCACAGGACAGGCCTCCTAAGTTATTCGGCATGAATATCCTGGACGTTAAAGGAGGCTAAGTAGGCTAAGTTGGCACTATGAGAGGTGGCTCACTCTCATTCACACTAAGGTCCAATCGCACTCACATCCACTCACTGACACTCACACTCATGTTCATTCGACACACTCCCATTCATGTCCACTCGCGCTCATAACCACTCACACTCACAGTAATGTACAGTGGTGAGCAGCCTTGTCTAGAGCGATCGGGCCGTGCACTTCCTTGCAAACAAATCCAGATTTTGTGGCAGCCCCTAGGGTCCAGCTGCAACGCTTGCACGGAAGTAGCGCCAGATAGCCTCGTAAACAAAGCAGGCACGAAAACTTTGCCCTGTAATGAGGGGCTGCTCTCTAATTTCGGTTTTTGTTACCAAGTGCGCACTGCTCAAGCGCTCTAGAAAAGGCTGCTCACCACTGTACACTCACACTCTGTCCACTAACACTCACTTCCACTTACTCACACTCATGTCCACTCATTGGCACATATCCACTCATTCACACTCACATCCACTCACTCACGTTCATGTTCGCTCGCTGTGAAGTTTGCAGTGCATGTTTGTGATTGGACGGCGTCCTAGAGTTTTCTTTCTCTTTGTGTGCTCACGACAGAAGAGGCGATAGACCTGCTACCCCGGCCAGCGATGCGTGCCCCCCGCCCCCAGCATAGCCTGGCCTGCAAAGATGTGGTGATGGTCAGTGCGCTTTGTCTTGCACTTTGGCCAATTTTCACAGTTTCGTTGCACGAAGGCAGTGTTTGCTTATCACGCGTCTCCCACGGCCCGTGGCACTGTTCCGCACGTGTGCTGCCGCGCGTGCTGCTCACACGATGAGCGCCTGTTTAGCCT